>NW_009746358.1:0-1274 GCF_000703405.1 Apaloderma vittatum | reverse complement strand
TCAATCTGGAATACTGGAACTGCTGTCTGGCATGCAGGACACCTCCTTAGCTCTGTAAGAGTTCTAAAATTTACTCAGGTTTGAGTGCAGTGCATTAAAATCTGCATTCTTCTGCTCTCTGTGTCTTAGATTAGTCTCTGCTCAGTGCTGACACAGTTTTGTACACTTATAAACTGGTATCTTCTGTCTGATGCTTCTTCATTATTATTTTTTTGTGTGTGTCAGTACTGAATTGGCTGTTCTAAAATCTCCAAGTTGGAGTGGCTCAGGGCTCTTGTGGTTTTGGGGTGGGGAGAGGATAGGGATGTTCAGTAGGACTGAACAAGAATCCGTTGTCAGTTGTGGGGAGTTCCTGGCTTCAGGCTGGGCAGTAGAGACAGCTGCTAATTTAGTGATACTAATTCCACGTTTGGTATTTTTTTCTAGCTAGATGAAGAGATCTCGGGAGTTATTGAAGTAGTAGGAAGAGTAACAAATAAGGCAACCATCACGTGCATGTCATACGTCCAGTTCAGAGAAGACAAAAGTCCGTTTGGTAAGTAAGAATATACGTTATGACAAATTCATTTTGTGTTCTGAACTCTCTGTCGGTAAATACGAAGGGAGAGCCTGCTTATCTTCTCACATGGACAAGGCTCGTGCTGCCAGCTCTGGAGTAGAACGTAGAAAAGGAGAGTGTCACAGGCAAACATCTGTGCAAAATACACGGTTTGACTGTCAAAGTGTGGGGACCAGCCCAAAGCTGGAGCCAGCCCAGGTCACTGCCACGGTCTGATCATTCTCCTGACCACATGGTTCTTGCCTTGCACTGGCCTTGGGGTGACTGTGCCCGTAGCAGCCCTAAAAATCACCCTCCAGAAAGCAAGCACTGGCAGTGTGGCTGTCTTGGGAAGACCGGGGAGGATGAGGGGGCTGGGAGCACTCGGTTACGCTGCTTTGAAAGAGGCAGGGCTTTAACGCTGCTTGTGGGGAATTTAGCTTCTGCATCACCACCGTTGTCTTTGCCCTGTTTCAGATCTGGAACTCTACAATGAAGCACTAAAAATTATTCATGAATTCCCTGAATACTACCCCTTTGGTACTGGCAGGAACAACTGATTTTTCTTAGCAGATATTTCGAGCTTCCAAGGGGACAAGAGCACTGTAACTTTCTTGCCTGACAGCATGAGGAGTTGCATTTATTTCTAACAAACACCCTGACAAGATGCTGTTACATTTGCCGTGTATTGCCAGCGAAGACTGTCTTCTTTGAAAATGTGTTTATTCAGCAAGAA
>NW_009746357.1:0-1270 GCF_000703405.1 Apaloderma vittatum | reverse complement strand
AAAAAAAAAAAGGAACAACAAATATCTTAACCGCTTGGGCTTTAAAATTCATTCCTGCGCTTGGAGATGCAATGGGAAACGCTGCTTGTGACCCACCACTGCACCCTAGGAATGGCTTACGCTGCAGCCGCTCAGGCCTAGGAGGGAGAGGGCTGGGGATTCCTCCCTCATTTAGTGATCATCAGTTTTCCTCTCCTAAAATTTTTAATACATGTCAGCCAATATATTTTCACATTAAAAAAATAAAAAAAAATTGAGGAAACCGAGATGGCAGCGCATGCCCTTTACAGAACGTATTTTTAAAAAAGAAGACAGCTGCTTTTGTCATATACATGCTGGCAGAGTTTTTACTACAGCTGTGTTTTTTTTAACTACACCGGC
This sequence comes from Apaloderma vittatum, assembly GCF_000703405.1. Taxonomy (NCBI): domain Eukaryota; kingdom Metazoa; phylum Chordata; class Aves; order Trogoniformes; family Trogonidae; genus Apaloderma; species Apaloderma vittatum. Next base: position 889 of record NW_009746357.1, on the reverse strand, counting down.
ACACATCAGCCGTAATCACTACTTTTCCCATTACACACATGATTCGTTTCACTACAGCAAAGGAATCTTGGCTTCCTGGTGTATTAATAATTAAGGTCATAATTTAATTCAGTATTGATTCTTACTACTCTATACCAAGGGGAAACAAACATCATTCTTTAAAGAACTACAGTTTAGTTGCCTGCTATAATCTTCCAAGCAAGCCTGTCAGTGTTGTCTCCTCCAAAGCTTTAAGTTTGTTTAGTGTGTTTAAAAAAATAAATGACTTGTAGTTTTGTAAAGCAAAGCATAAAGGTACTGATCTAAGAGTAAGCATACACTATGGCATTTTAGTATGCAGATACCACTAAAACTACATATAACTATTTAAATGAATTACAACCAAATTTAACCGTAATAATTTTCTCTGTATCTGATGACTTGTTCACAACAGGACATTTCTCTGTACTTGCAATTACTAATAGTGTTTCCATGCAAGACGCAGAATTCCAAACCAAGTTATTAGATGGGGGAAATAATCCAGCCTGCATATGGCCTATTTACAAAAGAACAGCAACGTCAGTTATGTAAGGAAAAAGCGTAGTCTGTAAACAAATTGGTAGCGCATACTACTATTTTGTCCCATCAATGTAAGAACGTCATACATAATTTATTCACAACCACTAACAAGCTAACCCTTGCTAAGAAAGAAAAAGAATTAAAATTCTTTAGGTAATATGTGTATCAGATTAAAGTGGGTAATTCCCTGGCGTTAGAGCAAGATGAGATTTAAAAATCAATCTAGAGTTTCCAGATTTACTTTCGATACGCCAATTTCGCATTTTGTAATGGCTAGGGCAAAACATTTCACGCGCTTTGCTTGCCGTTCGCCCATTCTAAAATTAAATCA
>NW_009746356.1:0-1262 GCF_000703405.1 Apaloderma vittatum | reverse complement strand
CCCATCCATCCTAGGGAGAAGAGAACACTACTCAGATTTGCCTTATTCATTTAGTTGTTGCAAATGCTGAATCATTTTGTTTAATAACCCCCAAGATGTTTTGAGAAAACCAACACACCTGCCCTGCCAGCCCTTTGAGAGCAGCTTCCAAATGAGCAGCTAAACCCTGCCCTTTCCTTGCCTGTTCCTGACCCATCAACAGACGTCCCACCAAGAGACCATCCAAAATGCTCAGATGTCCTGTGCACCCCTGCTTTGAGCATGTTCTGCATTTTCTCGTGTGTCCTGATGATCTTCATCGAGCAGGGGCTTGAAAACGAGCCTCTGGACAGGAGGATCCTCCACGCTGGGCATGGTTTCTCTGACCAGGAGACTTCTTTGGAGGGTGCAGGGCTGTTTATGGTTCCCCCCCTGCCCCCAGTCAGGAATGCTGTTCTTTCATCTGTTTTGAAAAGAGAATAGAGGCAAAAAAAAATAAAAACCCCACCTAAATAGGAGCAAAGAAAACCCGCTGCCTCTTGGGTAACGTGAGAAACGGGAGAGAAAATTAAAGGGAAAAAAAAGAAAAATGAGAGGAAGCCACTGCTGCGTTGTTCCACTGGAGAGATTATGTGGAGGAAAAAAAATAAAGGGGATGAAAAATGATAGGAGAGAAATGAGAAAAATGAGAAACAATATTTGCCATCATTTTGGCCGTCAGGGGAAAAATGATAAGAAATGAGATAAAGGCTGTTCCTACAGTCAAGGAAGCCGACACACAGGGAGCAGCAGTGCAGGGAAAATGCCCTGATTTCTGACTCCAGTGGGAAAAATAGGCAGAGATGGATCAGCCCATGAAAAACCATGTGTAAGGCCCTGGTTTAAGAAGGCAAAGACCCCAGATCTTTTCCCCTCCTCTGTCTGGAGGCTGTCCTCCCCATGCCCAAGAAAGACAAGCACCTTCCACTCTCCCAGCTCCTCACTGCTTGGTTATTGATGCTGCTGATTCTCTGATTTCTCTTAACTCTGATTGAAACTGGTCCACATTTAATGGTTTCATGTCGGAAGGAGTGTCAGCAGAAGGTCTTTGGCCATAAAAGCTCCTCTCTCCGCTGTGTAACTCCTGGTTTGTATAAGCATTACTGCTGAGGAGACCTTGCGTAGCTCCTTGGGGGATAAAGTCCTGCTCTTCCAGCAGCCCTTCTGCAACCCAAACTTGATGTGGTTGCTCCATAAACTCACAGAATGGTCATTTAAAGGTCATCTAGTCCAACCCCCTGCCA
>NW_009746355.1:0-1256 GCF_000703405.1 Apaloderma vittatum | reverse complement strand
AATATATATATAACTATATAATATAACATTATAACTAAAAAGAACCAACATTGTTTTTTGTCTTTAAGAGCAATTGCTACGTAAGTATTATCTGGCAGTCTAAGTGCGATTCATCTCAGGGGTTAGGTGGCTAAAGGGGATGAAAAATCCCCTCAGCAGTGCCTCAGCTAGGCACTGTTCAAGTATAACTCATCTAGTTCACTTCTAGACCTCAACTTTAGGACAAGAAGAAATGCACTTCAGGAGGATTTCATTCATCAATGATATAGGCGTTGTTTGTCATCTGAGGTAAGCAACTGTATCTAAGACATTGATACTAAAATCTGTTTCCCACTGTAGTGACAGGTCAGGTGGGATGGTCTGGTCATCTCAGATAGTACTGGACTACTGAAGTGAACCCAAGAGGTATGACACTTGTTGTTGAGCAGAAAAGAAGATTAGAAAAAATGCAGGTATCATAGACAACCAAGGTGGATTCACCTGACTGAATTTAGACATCTAGTGTCATGTGGGACATCTTAGGGATCGCAACTGATGTTCACTTGTCCTTCCACTGTGGTCTGAGCTACCTGTGTGCCTTTTGTTGCATCTATTTCCTCCATGAGAGTGTCTTAGATATGTCAGAAAAGATCAAGTGGCATAAGGTGCCTAAAGTTAAGCATCAGGATCCTGCCCTTTAGGTGTGATAAATTTGCAGATTAAGACACCTATATTCAAGTTTCTATATGTGCACCAAATGTCCCAGCTTGAAAAGGGTTCAGTGCAGTCAACAGAGCCCAGAGAGTAATTCCACTGGCTAAAGGTAGCAGCATGGTTGCTTGGGATTCCCTGGGGACTTCCAGCTTACCTGGGCTGCTACTTCACATCTGCCTAGCCCTCCTTTAGGTGTTGTGTCCTCACTGCCTGCCCCATGCAGTTGCTCAGATACCTGAGGAACTTCAAATGGCACCGGACACCTCAATGTGGGCAGTGCCTCAGGCTCTGCAGTGTACACACTGACACTGCCAAAACTGTAGGTATTGTAACGTAGAACTGATGGCCACACCTACAGCTGCTAAAAAAAAACAACACACCTTGGTCAAGCTACTCTTTACCAAGGAGATAAGATCTTTAGTACTAGGGAAAAATAAAAAATAATATTAATCACAGCTCTCCTCAATAGTTATAAAATAAGAAAATTACTTGAATAACATAGAGGCAACAGTAAAATAACTCAACATTGAATGAAGCATAGAATCATAGAATCATAGAATGGC
>NW_009746354.1:0-1268 GCF_000703405.1 Apaloderma vittatum | reverse complement strand
CCCCCAGACGTGCTCCAATCTTCATGAATTTTGCCAGATGAAGTCATTGCCTCAGTAAGTTGGAAGCTTTTGTGTATGTGTGTATAATTGGACACAGGCAGGGTAATGGGTTTTAGACACTTTACTCGGTAGCTAATTCTTTTTCCGACTGTGTGAAAGTAGTCACGCAAGTAGTCCTTTTTAAAGTCATGTCAAAATACGCGTTAAGTGGCACCGTAGTGGAAAAACTAACTTTTGGTTTGCATCTAGCCCCCAAAAGCTTTTTATATTGGCTTTCAGAATAGGAAAAATACCATCCATTGGCTTCTCTAACTTCACTTCAGAGCCCACTTTGAACTTGTAGAAAAGTCGCAGAAGAAACTGGCCTCTGTTCTTGATTCAGAAAGTGCTTATGCCCTCAAGTAAATGTTCGGTAGCACCTTGAACCTTGCTGAAGCTACTCAGTCTGACATTCTTTGAAGCAGTAAATGAATTAATATTTTGTGATCTTTGGAATATGGTTAATGTTAGATATCTCTCTTTCTCTACTCGCTTCTGTAATACTGCTACAGAGAAGGAAACATACAGAAGCGTAAGATGAATGTGGTTTTTTCAGACACTTTTTTCCCCAATCCTGGAGGCTTATAATGACAGTTGTCTCTCCCAGAATTGAACAGGAAGTTTCGTGATTGACTTGCCCCTTTGTTCTCTTACACTGCATCATACCACATCAGAAAAGGAGTCTGCAGTAAACATCAGGAGGCCATTTGGTGTCTTCTCTGGTTAAAGGGCAGAATGAAATATGTTTACAAGATTCCTGACCTGGGAATTGTGGCCTGGGTTTGGGAGGCCTTTGAGGATACCCTCCTGATGGCAGCTCTGCGTCCTCCCAGGCAGTCGGCCTCAGCATTTGGTTTCTTACTCTTAAGATTTTTTTAAATCGAACATTATATGGTTTGGTTTTCTTAGGATCTGCTGCTGCTAGATGTTCCCTTAAGCTACCGAGTTAAGTAGTCAGCCAGCAATTTTTTTTGTCTGTCTTTGCAAAAATGATGTTGGGTTTGCTTTATACTCACAAATATTGAGGTATCGTGTTGCAGATGGATTATCTTCATTGTGCATCTTTTCCTTGTGCTCTGCTGTTTTTCCATCTGTCTTTTCAATAACCGGATTTATTTGCAGTTTCTCCAACTAAGCCTGTTACTGTGACCATTGGTCTTTGTGCTTGTGCCCGTTTCCTTTGAAGAAATTTCCTTTCCTGCGAGGAGCTACTGACCTTTTCTTCCTTT
>NW_009746353.1:0-1254 GCF_000703405.1 Apaloderma vittatum | reverse complement strand
GTTTCATCACCCTCATAGTAAAGAACTTCCTGAGGTCTGATTTAAATCTACACTGCTCTAAGTAGGGGAAAGGGCCTGTGGGGCCTTGCCAGGGGGAAAGGCGAGAAGGAGAGACCAGCCTGACCGTCCTACTTAGACTGGAGAACCAGATCCTGAGTCCCTTCCCCAGTTTTACTTCATTCACTCTGTTTCCTTTGCACCTTTGAGAGACCTGCACAGCCCTGGGCTCTTGTCTGTGTAGCGTGCACACAGGATGGGAGCGATAGAAGGCTTTCTACTCACCACATGCAGTTAGAATAACAGCAAGGAGGGGATTTACCTGCAAGGGACCCTTAAATATTTGCAACCTCTAATTCAAACTGGAAAACACTCAGGAAAAAAAAAAATCCCAAGGAATGTTACTTTTTGACAAAAAAATAGATCCTCATTCTGAAGATTTTATTTTCAAATCCACCTATTGCATTTTAAAGGATGCGGAGAGTGGTGGGAAGGTAAATACAAAAAGTTAAGCAAAAGCTTGGGAGCAGCAGAGGTGTTTACTTATTTTGCTTTCTAAGGGAGTTGTTTGCTAAGTTGCAATTTAAAGAGGTCTGTATGCATTTGCCATGACTCTCAGACGGGTAGAAAAGTGTCATGCACGTGTTTTTCATCTGTTCTATTAAAAGTTAGGAATTTTGCAACTATTAAAAAATAGTGGAGGTGTTCTTAATTAGTATGACCTGGTTAAGAATAATCCTAACTGCTGTTTTCAGCTGGTTTCTCAGAGCATTATTTTAAACTCTAGTGATTCTGGGAAATCTCAGAAAGTTGCTTCTTAATGGATATAAATCAGTGCAGCTCCACCAACTTTCACTGACATCACTGACCCTTGGGTATAGAGGGATCTTGACAGCATCATGATTTCTGTGGAATGGTAGGAAAAACAAGAACAAAGAAACCCTGGGACTCTGGACCCAGTTTCTGTGTGTACAGTTTCACTCAGTGCTTTAGTCACTGTCTTCCTGCCTTTCCTGTGAAATCTGTCTCTGCTCCTGTTTACCACATTTGTTTTTGTCTTTAATATCTCTCAAGATGCTGTTTTTCTTAGCTTCGTTTCTCACATAAAATCTTGGTACCTAGTTCTTTTTCCTTTCTTTCCCAGTCCAGGATCTGTGTCTCCCCCCTGCCACCCTTCAGATGGAACAGATGCCGGCAAGTTTAGCATACCTCCAAAAGTGAATGATCAAACCTCATGTTTTGCTTTTCTTTTTTTTT
>NW_009746352.1:0-1231 GCF_000703405.1 Apaloderma vittatum | reverse complement strand
GTTCTTTCTCCAGTTTTTCTGTTTTCAAAAGAAGTAACTTTAGTAGCATTTTGAAGAAAATGTCACATATTATTACTAATTCCTTATGTGGTCGTCAAAACAATGTACTTGTGCATGTACATCTTCTACTGCAGCATCTTTGTATCATTGATGCTGAGAAAATTATGTCTGTCAGGTTATGGGCAATATGCCAGTTAAAAAATAGTTTGACTTTTCTAGCAAAGATGTACTACAAACCAACAGAAACACTGGTCACCTCTGTCTCCAAATGTGTTCCACTGTTTATTGCATCCTGAGAAACTTTCTCAAGATTTGTTATTTAGCTACTAACTCACACATCCATCCTTTAGTTCCTTAGTCTTTCACTACTTAATGTCAAAAAGTTTTAGAACGTTAGAAAGATTAACCTGGAAAGTTGTTTCACTTTGGTAGGAGATTATCCTGAGGTTTAAGGTTTATGTTACTAAACTCAGATGAGATAATGTTGCTCTTTTAATCTCCCTCTTGAAATGTTATTTCTATATATAATCACATTTGGGCTAATTCAAGATGCCTGTAAAGCAACAGAATTGTAAGAAATATCTTGATCTATATACTGACTTCTAGAAAAGACTCTGGCTCGAGTACACTGAAAACGTGCTTGTCGATGCTGTAATATCCATATGAGCAACATATTCTGAAAGATAGAAATAACCTCTTCTCCGCTTTGTTACTTTGGATTAAAGTCTTGTAAAACACTTGAGAAAAAGCTGAGATTCAATGACAATTACCATTTTTTCTGGCTCCTTAACACCTTGTGTATTCTCTTGGAATCCATCTGGGGATTCCTTGGCAGAGCACCAGATGTGTAGATAATGTCTTTTCGTAAGGAACTATGGTTTGACAAGAAGACCTTAGTTTAGCTTTGACACAAAGTGAGTATGTCATCCATTTGAGCATCTTATTTCTAGATCTCCTGGGACACAAGTTGCATCCTTGAGGTGCTAAGTGTACTGTGGCTTAGTATCTTAAGCAAGACTTTTGTATTTTTTCTATATTCTCCTCTTTTTTACAGTCAGTGTTCAGACAAATTACCAAACACATTTACAAGAGATAACGATTACTTCAATTCTCTCTATAAGATCAAAATAAATGGTGACTTTTTAACTTGCTTTAGTTGTAGCTGATATCAGTAAGGTTCTTACATGGAGTTCTGCATATCTCTGAGAAATCAAGTGGTTGGTGACAGCCA
>NW_009746351.1:0-1269 GCF_000703405.1 Apaloderma vittatum | reverse complement strand
TGTCGGGGCGTTACTGTGGGTAGGTTTGGGGTGGGAGTGCGGTGAGGTGAGGTGACCGTGGCTTAAGCTGTTCTTTAGTAAATGTCTGGTGATGGTTGTGGGATCTGCCAGTGATGGGAAATGAATATTCTGACCCTCTAAAAGCGCCCAAAGCGATATGAAGCGTACATTACGGCCCTCACTGACGTGCTTGGCAGGAGCAGTTCAACCTAGAGCTTTGCCAGGAGACTCCGTAGCCACGGTTTTTCTGATACTCCTTTGTGTTCCTCACGTCTCATTTGTGTTCCTCACGTCTCATTAAGCTTTACTGTAACCGAATGTCAGGAGTCTCAGTCTTGCAGATGAGGAACAGGTTGTGTTGTCTTTGCCTAATCTTGGGTAGATCACAGAATGAGTGTTTTATTCTTGGGTGAGTTTCTCGTTTCTCGTTCAAGCTCAGGTGGTGTGTGAGCACCAGAGATCCAGGTTTAAAAACATCTAGAATGACTTGGTTAAGGAGCTTTAATAATAAGTGAGCGGAGTGAAGGCAAGGGAAAGAAAGCAGAATTCTCCTGTAGGTGGCTGTGACAGGGATTTTGGGTTTGGAAACTTTCTTTACAGATGATTTAAATGAGCTTTTTTTGCAGAGGTGGCTTCTCGAATTGGTGAAACATATGCTCTGTGATGCGATAGCGTCTGCTTTACACTGCAGCTGGTGTAACTTGCACAAGTTGTGGTTGGCCCAGTGCATGAGCAGTGTCAGGGATTGTGCCAGGGAGCTCGTGAAGTGTCCCTGGTGATGGAGAAGTGGCCTTTTACGGTGCTTTCCTTTGAAGGGAGGGGGCCTAGTTGGAGAAAGAAAAGCACACAGCCCCGTACCCACCATGAACCCTCTGCCTTTTGCACCTACACGGTTATTTTCCATCTTATATTGCCTGCTGCACTGTTCAGGGCAGTTGGGGGATTTTTGTGGCAAACTATGTCAGATATTCTGAATAATTCCTCAGGGGCATTTCTCAGAATGAATCAAAGGCAAAAGTCAGAGGCAAATAAGTTGGAGTTTCCAGGCCAGCTTTGGAGTTACCATAATACTAAAAACCCCTGCTCCTTCCTGGCCCACCCCCACCCCGTCCCTCCTGTCCCTTAATCCCTGCAGCCCGGCTACAGCGTTTGACAGGGAATTAAATCCACAGTCTCTGGATTTGTAATGGGCTTATCCCCATAAGAATGGCGGGAACAGAGTTAAAAAATGATGTTGTAGGTAGCAATCCGCTTTAGAGAATGCAGTTT
>NW_009746350.1:0-1261 GCF_000703405.1 Apaloderma vittatum | reverse complement strand
GTCAGTCGGATGCTTTTTGCGAGAGCAGAGAGTGCAAACACTATGGAGGCTTGGGAAAAGTGTTCAAGGGTCTGCTTATCCCCATCTGTGGCTAATCTGACCCCATATATGGACACAGTCGTTGGAGGTGGAATCCCAAAAAAATCCTCTCTGAAGTTAAAAATTAGTTTCCCAGCTCTGCCAAGGACCGTGTCACAGCAAAATACAACGCAAATCATGAGAAGAAGTGCTGATACCAGCAGGACAGGGCAGGGGTCCTGTATTTCCTTCTTTCTGTGCAAATAAAATTCAGGCTTGAAATTGTTTTACCACTAAAAGAAGGAGACAACCTCTTCTTCCGAGGCTGCTGTTGCTTTGCAAGGAAACAGCTTCCAGGGAGAGAGGACCCAAATATCAGCTCACACTGTTGCAAAGTCATGGGGCAGCAGGGGAAGACAAGATGAAAATAGGTAAAAATTAAGTGGAGAGAGGGGAAAGGAAGTCTAAAGATATTTCTGGGGGCCAGCAGAAGATGACTTCCATCTCTGACCGGTGAGCTTGGGGAACGGCCACCTCTCCAGCCAAAGGGCTTCATGTTGTGGGAGGGATTCAATAGACTAAACAGAGGCATCCAGCTCCATCTGAGATATCCCAGGGCTTCCGTCACCATGTTTTTCACATAAACTCTGGCTCCTGCTGCTGAAAAAATATTTACACGGGGAGCAAGGAATCATAACAGTGAGAGATGAGAGGTATGACCCAGGCGAAAAAAGATTTAATCACTGTAATGTGGGAGTTTGGCACATAGCTCATTTTCAGGTCAACTGAATCTGTTTGATGAAGAAGTTTTAATTTGCAAATTATTTCAGCCACTGAAACAAGGATTTTATTTTTTTTAGATTAAAACAATGTTGCTTTGTTGTTTCTGAATTAAAGATTTCTAACTGTTGTAAGTAAATAACATCAGGGGACCAAATTCTGCATTAAATTCCACTTTAAATTAGCAGCATCCACTGAAATTTATGTGTGTTTTGACCTAAAGCAACTGTTTCACCAGCATTAGAATGATTCAGGATTGGACACGGTTTCATTTGACAACAAATCAAAGTAGATTTTCCTTGGGACTTAAGTGCAACTCGTTCTTAGTTTACTTTTTTTCCTGTTTTTTCTCACTTCTGGGCCAGACAGTGATAATTGTATATTCACACAACAGAGCTGCGCATGAATCCAGTACCTTTCAGAGGAGGAAAGTGTAGGAAAACTCTAAAAATTAAGTGTCTAG
>NW_009746349.1:0-1272 GCF_000703405.1 Apaloderma vittatum | reverse complement strand
TTTTAAATACATGGGGGCTGTATTTTTAAAAGTAGGGTAGTGGATACGATGTTTGTGATGCTGGACAATTAGCAAAAGCAGCAGGGAGATGCTTGCCAATAAACACCAAGATTTGAGGTTAGCCAGCTGTAAATCTGCATTAATCGTTTCAGGAATTCAGCTATTTACAAAAGCTTTTAAAGAGCAAACAAATAAGAGAAGGGAGGGGAGGAGAGATAGGAGAGGAGCTGAGCTGTCCTTACCTTCGCATTGTTTCCCTTCGCCTTTATAGCCCGGCTTGCAGATACATTTGTAGGATTTTGGTGTGTTTTGGCAGATTGCATCGATGTGACAGTCATCTGTAGCTTCTGCGCACTCGTCAACATCTGGAAGCACAGAAAGAACCCCAAGGGGACAGATAAGAAGGGAGACCTGAGGTTAGAAAACTGTCAAGGATAGATACTCCCCCTGAAGAAGCTGTTCGCTTGCCTGCCTTCCGAGTGTCATCCTGGAAATGGGAACGTCCAAAGCTAAATAACTGCACTGTTACTCTCCCTAAGTCATTTATAAGCACTGCTCCACCAGGCTGGAGGGATTCGGTCCCACGTTTCTGCATTAGGAGATCATTAGACATACTAGTAATTAGCATCTGCTGTACAGGTCTGCTACTAGAGACCCACATCTTAGTAAAACAAGTGAGTATTTAAATGATCTGTAAGAGGTGAAAAAAAAAGCCCATTTGCATTTTCTAGCAAAGAAGTCTTTTTAATTTAGAAAGACAGACCTTAGTTTAAATAAACTGTGCTGGCAGGGGAATGAGAAAAAGAAATATTTGAACAGCAAAACCACATTAATCCTTTTTATTAAGAGGCAAAATATAAATAAATGGAACACCATCTGAAACTCGGTAAGTTAGTGCGGAGAAAAGCAACCTGCAGTAACATCATCTACATGGACTAAAACTCGGGTTTGAAGTAAGAGGTCCCAGCAGCCTTTCCGGCCCCTGCTCGGGCGGGTGCCTTACTGATGAGCCGAACTCTGAAAGGGGGAACTCAGACGGCTTGTCTTAGGGTAGGAAGCCTTTACAAACATTTCAGTGACGGGCATTCGTTTTCTCCCCCGGATTTAAAGAGGATGGGGGAGGGAGGAGGATAAGAGAGAGTCGAGATTTGGTAGTCGTGGGAATGTTAATGAAGTGAACATAGGGGGGGAAAAAAAAAAAGCTCCGACCTATTCAGGGACGGGGTCTGCTGTTAACATGGGAACATTTAAAGCCCTGTCTAACCTGCCCTG
>NW_009746348.1:0-1258 GCF_000703405.1 Apaloderma vittatum | reverse complement strand
TTTTTTTTTAGTTTAACTTTATTTTTTTCACGCTGAAGTGTCTTTTCTGTTGGACTGCCCACATACTTGTCTGCTAAGCATTACTTTTATGACTATCCGCGGCAATATGCAAGATTTGTTTTGAATTAAATATTTGACCAGGTGGATTTTTGTTTGAAAATACAGTGCTGTCTGGATGTAAACCAACAGTGGCTGCACCCGTTGTTTTAATATCATGGGAAGAACTTGCACCTGCCTTTACTGTCTTAGCTGTTTATTGACCCAGCTTCCTTAAATCAGGCGGAGGAACAGCACTGCTATTACTCTGCATCTTTAGCAGCTTTAAAATACCTTGATTTAAAAAAAAAGGGAGGGTATGGGGAGGACAAAAAAAGCTATTTCTGTCTGAACTGATGAGATCAATGTCTCACTGAGCATTTTGCATTTGACTGGCTTTATCGGGGTTGGGCATCTTCTGTTTTGCAGATGAAACATGGCAAGTAGAAAGGCCAAGTAGTTCAGTGCTACAGGTTCTGCAGTTGTTTGGAAATGTTGTTGTGCTCATATGTTTATAGGGTTTTCTTGCCAAAGTAAGCCTACTATGAATTCTAGGATTTTTTTTAAAAAAATCCTTTCTGTTTAGGGAAGTGTCTCGATTGTACATCCAAGATAGGTTATCAATTTATTACTCTAACCTTGCTACTCTTCAACTGGGAAAATCTTTCACAGAATTGCCAAGTATTCAAAATTGCCTAAAAGATTTAGACATGCAATTTCTATTAACTTAAATCGGAGCTGTGTGGGCTCCATAATGACTTATGTAGCTTTGAAGAAACTAATCCTTAATGTATTATTTCTCTGCAGCAGTCAATGTTTTTAGGTTGCTTTGTACAGTATTAATTCCTCTTCGTTGTACTGAGAGCATACCTGAGAGTGTAGATTTGCTGTCTTGTACTTAAAGGACTTGTTGGTGATAGTACAGTGTTGTTCAAAATCAGCAGGATATATTAATTTTACGAGTCAATAAATACTTAAAGGTGATGTGAGTTTTTCATGTTTTTAAAGAGTAAACCCTGAAAATGTTGCAAGGACTGGCCTATTGTAGTTAATAGAAGAGGTGTACTAATATCTTAACTGTGGATCATTTTGCTTGTCTCCTCATGGAGGATGGAAACTTGGTTTAGGGCTGTGACTGAGATGTCTTGTGCGTTAGCCCCTGTTCACAGTATCAGGACTCGACTTTGGGTTTAAGACCTGTCCTTGGGCAGAAAGCGGGCAT
>NW_009746347.1:0-1265 GCF_000703405.1 Apaloderma vittatum | reverse complement strand
CGCGGAAACCTGGGCTGGAACCAAAAACCACTTGGTTTTGTTTCTGGGGTTGCTTCTTGGGTTTTTTTTTGGGGGGGGGTTGCTTGTTTGGGTTTGGTTTGGGGTTTTTTTCTGACAGACTTTAAAAAAGCCTCCCTCAAAACACATTAAAGTGATGGAGACTTACGACCTGTGATGTCAGTGGTCCGCTTTCACATACAACTGAATTTTTAGAAGACCAAAAGCTGGCATTTAGACAAAGGCTGCTTTGGAGACCACCTGGGGAATTCCCTCCATACCTCTGATGGAGTGAGTTCGTCAGTGGACAACTTCTTCATCTAAAAACAGCTTGCTAAGGAAATCCATAACTAATTTTCTAAGGTTGCTAGCTCTTCCTAAATCTGCAACTCACAGCCAGCCACCTCTTTAACAGAGGGAATTCTTAAGTCAACTACAAAAAATCAGTTTTGCCCAGTGGGATGTTCAGGAGCTTCAAGATAACCACACAAACCTAGATACTGTAATACAGCAGTGCAAGCACTTTAGTAACACTCTAGTAACAGAAAAAAGCGTGGGCAAGTTTTACCAACATCATCTAAAAATCCTTACTCACTCTCTTGAGTCTTACCTCTCAGTATCAGAAAACAGCAAAAGTAAGGACACAAAGATTTCCTCCCAAGAACTGGGTGAAGTCTGTATGGTCTGGTAGCTGCTACCTCGGGTTGCACTTACTTAAACCCAACAACGATCGAAGCAACTGAACCAGCTACACACTATCATGGTCAGGTATGTTCTTTACATTAAAGATCATATAATGTTGAGGAAATATGAGAAATGTCAGAAAATAAATGAGAAATGGTATTACAGAAGACCCTACTTGGAGTTTGCCCTTTTGGTGTGCTTTAGCTGCTTCTCCTGCATTACAAGTTTAAGACCATCCCTTTCCCCTTCAGAACTATTTGGCTCATTACTGTGCCAAAAAGATCATCCCCAGACTGTCCGTACAGAGAATTTCCTGCAGTGTGTGTGTACTGAGTGTGTGTGGCCAGGTTTCAGTAGCACAAGCCTTAGGGACGGCTTCAGTGAGAAGCTGCTAGAAGCTTTCTCTACAGCCGATAGAGCCAATGCCAGCCAGCTCCACAGACAGACCTGCCCTGCTGCTGGCCAAGGCTGAGCCTGTCTATGATGGTCACAATGACTCTGTGATAGCATATTTAAAAGGCAGGGAAAAAACCTAAAAATTATTATGCATGGCAGAGAGGAGCAAGAATATGTGAAGACACCAA
>NW_009746346.1:0-1266 GCF_000703405.1 Apaloderma vittatum | reverse complement strand
TTTTTTTTTTTAAATGAAATGGAGGACCTCAAATCAAGTGATAACTTCTTAAAACTTTAAGTATGTGTACCGCATCGCTTGCTGTTAAACCAGTTATCTGAGGTGAGTTCTTGTGAGATGTTCAAGTTGTGCTGTCTGCTGAAACTGGTGGCAAATCCCAAGCACTAGGACACTAGTCACTTGTGGAAAAGCAGAATGCTGCTGTTTTGGAATGCAAACGTATTATCCAAATGATGTCCCCATCACACGAGCATGCTTGCTTTCTTTCGGAGGTCCCAGTAATTGTTCTTAACAAAGAATCTCAAGGAAAGAAAAAAGATTCTACTTCACTCTTAGAAGTATTTGCAGTCTTCCTTCCTAGCTGTTTGCACAGATTCATCATCCTGAGTACCCATCCATTCCTCTCCCAGTCTGTAAGTACAAATAATGTAGTTAACTGTCGTGCTTCCGAGGTAGTGAATTAATTTTATGTCCTTGGTCCTTGGCTTTTTTGTTTTTAATGCTGCCAGATTGTGTCAGATCATATATCTGCTTCTCTTGCCGATCCTAGCCTCTTACACTGTGGATAGGGCTCTTTACCTACATCCTCTGCCACTTGTGCCATCCCCACCGCATGCACCATGAGTTTATGTGGGTTGAGGGAGAGACAAGGCAGGATTCCGTAATACAAGAAGAAATTAGAATATTCTTTACACTTAGTAAGCAGCTAACATCTTGGGAGCAAGGAAATGTTACAAGATGATTGTTTTATAGATTTTGTAAGAGTAGTTTGATTCATGCCTTCAACCACAGCAAAAAAACCAAGTGAATTTAACAGCAGAAGAATCTTGCTGATTTGAAGCTATATCTCTTTTGTACCATGTTATTCCACAATGTTTGTGAGAAATTGAACTGTTAACTACTTTCAATGAAGTATTTATGTATAAATACTTGATCATATATGCTAATAGTCTTTAGTGTAAACATTCCAAATTAAAAGGTTTGGGAACTGCCAAGCTTCAAATGAACAGTCAGGACTGAGGGAAGGATGGGAGGGAGGATAATAAGAAAATGGAATGAAGAATGTATTTTAATAATAGCAGGGTAAGCTTTTTTGCAGTTTTGTTAGGTGAACTGCTTGTACCATGATTGATACTGCTTAGTGAAAAGTGACAAGACAGAATGCCAAAGACCTGCTGAAGTGAGAAAGCCTGTATTTGCGCTACTGCAGGGGCTTATATGGGGGGGCTAAAACTGGGATGAGGATGATAGAAGTATATTTGTGCT
>NW_009746345.1:0-1244 GCF_000703405.1 Apaloderma vittatum | reverse complement strand
ATGTCCCGGGTTATCTAAACTGAAGAAAACTCAAACCTGACAGGCTTGAGTATTACAGTATGCTGTTTAGATAATCAGCCTTAGCTAGAGCTCTGTGCACTCAAACTGCAGTCTGATTGTTACATGCCACATACGTAGTTCTGCAACCCTAGCATACAAATTTGAAATTGAAATTACTCTTTTGTTAGGGAAGTCTGTACCTTCTTATTTCTGGAGGAGACACTGATTGCTTGTGTGGTAGTTCTTACATATAAATGGCACAGGGGAAAAAAATGGCACTACTAATGCATCTTCAGTTTTCTAGATCTATGTGGTGTTTGAAATATTTCTTACTGAACTCTTTTTTCAGAATGATAGACAAGAAAGATGACACAAATGACAGTTCTATGATAGATATAAGCTACAATCAGGATAAAAATGGAACTGAAGTTGTTGCTGTCCTTGACAAGCTGTACATATGTGCCAGTATGGAGTTTTTGTTGACAGTAGCAGATTTTTTCATTAACTCAATGCCGACTTCCTCAACTGAAAGATCTACACAGTTCCAACTAAAGCAAGTTGCTTCTGGGAAATCCAAGCCAGAAACAGGTCTGTAAAACTGATTTCCAGCCTCTACCCCCACCCCTGCTGCTTTACAAAGTGCATACTGAAAATAAATTATCTACAAGTTTTCAAGATGCTGTCTTGCTATCAGACTTGAAAAATCAATTTACTCTCCATGGTGTGGAAATTGGCCACTTATAACATACGTTGTTGTAAGCAGTAGTAGTTCTTAAACTGCTGTCTCTAACTTGTGGAGTTGGGCTCTCTAGCAGAACTAAATATTGAAAATCAGCTCGTGCAAAGGGAATTTTTGCTTATGTAATAGTGCAAAAAAAACATTCTTTGGTTAATAATTGTCATGTAATTAGTAGTTAAGGAAGTAAAAAGAACATCTTTTTAAAGGTGAGTGGTGAAGAACGCCTCTTGAAACTAATATTTGAAACGGCATTTTGAAACTGTAGGTTACTGGAAAACTAACAGTTATGGAAAACTGAACGCTTTCCCCTTTTTGGTTGAAGACTGAAGGTAAAAGGTGATGAAACAAGGGCAATTAAGACCACTTCTGAGTTGTTTTCATTTATTTGGTTTTAAGTGGTTGCTAGGCTTGCCTGAGTTGTGATCAGACCTAATCTGCGGGTTGTGTTGTCTCACTGATTCTTTTGGGGTGCTTGGCAGAGTGCTAGGAGGGAGGCTTAGGTTTT
>NW_009746344.1:0-1245 GCF_000703405.1 Apaloderma vittatum | reverse complement strand
ATTTCAGGGATAAAAAAAAAGAAATAAGATGGGGCATCCATAAACACACCAATCACCCTTAGCCATGACTAAGGTTGTGATCTGTTCCCAAGAACTAAAATAATTTAACAAATCCAAACTTTCTTCCTTCTTGAAAAAGGTGAAGGTCAGTTCCTCTGTTTCACTCCAAGTATAACGAAGTTTTGTCTTGCAAACACACAAGTCCTGCATACTTTTTTTCCCCTCTTCAGTCAGCAACTCTTCTTTGAGGCTATTAGGGATATTAACCTAGTGGAAGAACTGCAAGATCCCAAACGCTACAGTTTTGTATGCTTAGGTCTCTTCCTACTGACATTATGGCAATATTTAGAGGACAGATGGAGCTACTATCTCCTCTACTCACATTTCATTTGCGCATCTCGGAGCAACCACAGGAATAAAGAGAACTAGTAGAGCAATTTGTTTTGGATCACACTTCCTATAGAAAGTAGAAGAAGAGTGCCCTGGCAAGTTGCTTTACACACCCAACAGAAACTCAACTGATACAAACTAAGACATTTCAACCACAGGCTGAGAATTTGTCAAACTCAATCACAGACTGAGAATTTCTGCTCCAGTAGGCAAAAGGTTTTCAGGTCAGAATGCTGGGTTATATAATTGCACAAGCACTGTACACCCAGAATCCTGTGAATAGAGCCCACAGAACCAGGCTACCTAAAAAGGATAATGAAATCTGAAAATGTTGAATCAAGTGCTTCCAAGCATTGTCACTACTACTTTACCTCTCATGCCTGCATAGCTAGTAAAGCCACACATAAAAAAATAGTATATACTTGCCCAGATGTCACAAAGGAAAGTAAGCTGAGTTTATTGACAAATCTACAGATGGAAAAAGTATACTGATCTTTCTTCTTCCTAAAATGATGAAGATGCACTTTATTTCAGTAGCTACTGTGCCCTTACTAAAATTTCACTAGGTTCACCCATGTTGAAAATAGCTTTTTGGAAGAACAACATCAAATACCATCAGTTCCCAAGGGCATCATAAAGGTACTCCTTCAGCCCTGTTCAAATATATAACAATGCTCTGGTCCCAAATGCAAAAGGTGCAAAATTTCAGTAGAAGGAATCTTTTCCTGCAATTCTTCAAAGAATAGGTGCAAAAATATTGACTGCTACTATCTAACTCACCTTTCAAAGAGACACCCTATTTTTAATCGACAAGAAATTAAGTAATTAATATACTAGGGCTGTATAAAAAAAAAA
>NW_009746343.1:0-1265 GCF_000703405.1 Apaloderma vittatum | reverse complement strand
TAGGGAATCATTCCACAACATCAGGACATCTGTAGTGACTCCCTCTGTATCTCCTGCCAGGCTCTACCTGAAGAGCTGACTAAGGAAGAAGATACATTCACCCAACCAGTGTATTACATCAGTGTGACTTGTTTTGATCCATTCTGCCTCTTGGTACCAGTGGTAATTGCAGTGGAGGTGCTGCCCTGAGTTCCAACAGGAATAGCGGCCTCCCATGGGGTTTTTTGCATGTTTGGTGTGCAATGCCCAGACACACATGTTTTCCATAGCTTCCCAATCCAGAATCACACCTGGGTGACAGTTGACACTGATCTATGCGCCAATAAATGTAAAGCTAGTATGGATTCAGACCCTTCAGCTACAAGTATCCCTCTTTTGTTGAGCCTTGCCCTTTTTGGAAACACATTCTGGTTTTTTATTACTGAAGCACCACCCTAGTTGATCCTCTTTTAAGTGCACTTTGTAATATTTTTTGTCTCAGAAAGCAACCTCTATCCTTATTTCCGCACTCTTCCCTTCCTCATCCACTGTGCACATGCATTGTGAGTGAGAAGTGCCATTATCTGTGAGGTGCCTTTCATTTTCAGACAGCACATCTGCAAAATGAAATCTGGTTTGTGCTCCATTTCTGCTCTTTGCTGTGCATAAAGAAAAGGGGAACGCTGGGTACAAAAAACAAGCACTTTCTTAAGGAGAAAAGAATGTTTGTGAAATAAGTCTAAGCACTATGTCAGATAAAACTGGTTTGGAGGAATAAAGGGAGATAGATAAACTAGTCTATGCTGAGGGATGAAGAGGGAAAGGATGGTCCAGTTGGTGAGACCTTGGAAGCTGTCATACTCCTGGAAATGAAGGTAATAAGTGTTTAAATACATTGCCTCGGCCCCGCTGGGTCAGCACAATGGACTGCATGTACACCCTTGGTCTGGTTACTGGTAGTATGAGGAGTTACTTTAAATCCCTCTTATACTGTGATTTTACCTCTTCTCAAAGTGGTCATTCATCTTTCAGGTCTCATCTGTGGAGGTTATGGTCTGCTCTCGAGGTGTCACTATCTCCCTGTTCTCAGTTTATAAAGTGGTTCTGATCACTGTAGACTCTAATCTGCCCAGAAGGTTTAAAATCGATGGATCTGCTAGATCAATCATCTTAACTCTGCTTCAACACCAGGAAGAGTTTCTCTTGATGAGTTCTGCACTCATCCAGTCCAGTAGCAGCCTTGTGAATGTCATTTTTTGCCTTCTTTGCTCTGTCCTTTTACGAGG
>NW_009746342.1:0-1250 GCF_000703405.1 Apaloderma vittatum | reverse complement strand
GGGCTCCGGCAGCTCCTCAGCCCCCCTGTGTCCTGCCAAGGGGAAGGGTGCAGAGGGTGCCCTCAACCCATCCCATTGGCAGACCCTGGAGTAGAAACCGAATCGAGGTGCCCAACAGGGTGTGGGCAGCTGATTGATTTATGGGCTAAAGGCGGCAAAACCCAGAGCTGGAAGGCGGCAACTTTGTACTTGCGGTTATTCTGACTTAGTGGAAACACGCCGAGTTAAAGTGTGTTCTGCAGAAATGTTCAGTCCTGCCCCTGATGCTTGTGAACGCTGTTCTGAGTGGGTTGAGTGGAAGCATGCAGCTGTGCCAGTCCAGCACTGGCTTACTAAGGTTGCTAAAAAAGAGAATTCATGCATTTGGTAAAAAAAAATCTTACTGAGTTAATGGAGATGGTAGAGGTGGTGAAATGTCATCCTGACAGATTTTCTTGACAAGAGTATGGGGGTTTTTTTGAGTGTGAACACCTTTTGGGTAAAAAGACCCTCTGTTCCTCAACTAGTGGCATAAGTAGTTTGTTATGGGTAATTTTAATGCAGTGTACCTATGTATGGTGTAATTTTAGTGCTTGCTGGCAGCAAACATTGTGGATTCTCAAGGATAATTAAGCAAAAGTATGTACAAATTCTTCCAGTGACAGGAGGAAGGATTTAGTTTAGCAGGAGTGATGTGACCAGTAAGTTATGGTCTGTTGTACCTTAATACACAAACTCTGCTAATGTCTGTCTGCTAAGCGTACACTTACAGGCAGGAGTTACATCCTAATGAGTATCATGTTTCAGATGTGAACTCCAACAAAACATCCAACACATGCCTTATTCAACTTTTTTGACATTTCCCTGCATTACTTTCACAATATTTAGTGCTACAGATAATGGAAAATACAGGTGGAGAAAATGTGGGGAAAATGTCAGATTAAATTCCTGATCATGAAACCTTTAAACTCTTTGTTTAGTACTTTGGGATGTAGTTGACCGTGTTTCACACTTGAGTATATCCCACATCACCGCAGTATCTCTCTGAGCTCCTCATAATCTCAAGCATATGCTTGTTCTCATAAAAGCCCTATGGGGAAGGAGTGTGCTTTTCTATTTAACGAAGAACAAATTGAGGCAGAGACTTGCCTACACCATGCAAAAAGTATGATTAAACCAGGGAAGTCTACTGATACTTGGTTTAGAGACAGAAGCTCAGGATTTGTTTTGTCCTAGTGACAGTCTGTCCTGGGTTTGAGCTAAAACCCAGT
>NW_009746341.1:0-1258 GCF_000703405.1 Apaloderma vittatum | reverse complement strand
TCCAATCCAAACCATTCTATGATTCTACGATAACACCACTGTGAAACCAGAGGACACCCACAACCATCCACATAATTACGTTTGGAGGCACCAGACGTGAGCGATGCCTGAGCTGCTCCCTGCCAGCGGCCAGGCTCTCTCATCGGGCTTTGGGCTCCTGTCCCGAAAACATCCCTGCCCCATCCAGCATCAAACAATCTTTTTGTACCAGACCACACACACCTCCCTGGGCGAAGAGTCCTATCACACGTAGCAACAGTCCAGCGATAACAACAGTCCAGAGATAATTCAAGAGCTGTAGAAACCCAGAGAGAAAGAGTTTAACACATTAAGCTGCAGAGATGGAGCCCTCTCAAAGAAAAAGACTCAAGGTATAAAAAGCCTCAAGCCTCTACACTCATTTCTAATCAAAAGAACCAAATCCAGGCTAATTATCGAGGTGAGTACGAAGGGGCAAGGTCTGCAGGACTTTTGCAGCCTCCACGCCGAAGGCAAGGCTGCTGCTGCCAAAAGGTAAGAGCAGGACCGCACAGGGCAGGCACCTCGCTGGTCCTCAGAGAAATTCAGCAAGAGCCTTGAATTTTGGCAATTTCGAAGCAGCAAAGACTCTTGCTGAACTTCCCGGCTAAGTGGAGAAGCCAAGCAGCCGCGCGTCGCTCAGCAGCTGCTGACGTGCCAACGGCAGGGGAAGGAGCAGATCAAGCCCTTTGGGATCCACCGAGAGGATCGTATGGCCAAGGCTGGGTTACCAGCACCCATCTACCCGTAAGACATCAGCATTTAGCTCGAGGGGAAACGCCCGTGAGCGTAGGAGAGAAAAAGGCAACAAGAACCATCAAATTTCCATCACTGCGTCACATCTTAAGAGAACGTCTCTGCGAGCAGGAGGCACGGCCAAGCTCTCGCAGCCACCAGGTCAGCAGAAAATAAGAGCCAGCAAGAGAGATCTCAACTCTGTAAGGTCCTCCTGGCAGAAAATATTTATTTCATTTAGGACAAAGCAGCAGCGAACACAGCAGAAACACTCTTGTAGCCTCCTCTCTGAGGCAGCCTCGAGGAGTCCTTCACTGGCTCCGAGGGAATGGATCCCAGTGCCACTTGCCTGGCTGTTCTCCAGTCTAAATAATGGCTCATTCTTCTCCCCTGCAGAAAGTGAGGAAGAAATTTAGAAGCCATTTCATCATGACAGTGGGGAATCCCGGATGGGGTTCCTCCTGGGGTGCTGAGGGAAGAACTGGCTAAGCCGCTCTCTATCATT
>NW_009746340.1:0-1256 GCF_000703405.1 Apaloderma vittatum | reverse complement strand
TGCTGAAGCTGATGTCAGTGGTCCAAAAATTTAACCCTCAAACATTAAGTTTGTTTTTGAGGTCACTTCAAGATGTCATCGTCAATATCTTTGTTCAACACAAAAATTAAATCTAATTCCTGATGGATAAAATTACACATCACTGGCTCCTGTTGCGGTGAGACTGTCCTGAGTGGGGAATTTTTGCTGGTCCAGAACCTTAATCAGATTGATAGGGATGTCCTAGAAGCCTGCAGACTTGGTTTCCAGAATTCTTTTATCCTGATCTCTTTGTTGGTGTCTAGAAGTGACATGTAGGAATGAAAAACTCTGAATTCTCCTTGTTGTTTTGTGTTATATCAGAAACATGGAAGGGCAGAAATACCTGCCAGATGGAGAGAGACAAACTTGCTGAAGAAAGACACATTTTTCCGGAGGAAGTTTTCCAAAAATCACAGGGAGGAAAAAAAAAGAACAAAAGCTTACAGAAAAACGGCACTTAAACTCCAAACCTTTTGCCAAACATTTTGTGTAACTGTACCTACATACCATATAGTCATTGTTTCGTGAGTTTGGGAGAAGAACTAGGCTTTTTTTCTCTCGTGATGTGGAGAGGCATTAATTCTCGGGCAGCGTACAGAGGATGACTTTCTGACTCAGTGAGTTAGCAAATGTGATGCATGTTCTGCCTCCCCTTTCCCATAACTTTTATTATTAGCACAAATAAAAGTTACTGGTAGACAAATACGAGCTGCCACTTTCCCCTGGGCGACAGCACATCAAGTAAAGTAATCAAGGGAACAACTTAATGTGAGATTTAATGCAGAGTAGAGATTCTTAATAAATCTGGCTACTTTTTTTTTTTTTCTTCTTTCTCTTCTGGGATAGAGATGCAGAAAGGAGAGAATTGATGAAAAGTGAGCAGTCTTAGTAGTTCTGTCCTGGTAATTCAGTCACATAGTACGTCCTGTGACAACTGGAGCAAGTTCTGCCTCTTGTAGTTGCCATCACTTCAGTTCTGAGAATGATTTAATGAGCTACTCATCTCTAGGACTTTTTCCCATTGTTAGATTAGGTTTTATTGGGGGCTCTCAAGGTGAACTTAGACCTTTTTGAATGGGATAGAAGTTGTGCTGTGTTATTTTGGGGGGCATACTGGAACTTGCAGTGTAGTTGTAGCTTCTTCACAGAGATACAGGGTCAGAGCAGATTCCCTTTCTGAACTAAGAACCGTCTTTTCCCAGGTACAGTTGATTTGAAATAGGCTCAGTGGTGTG
>NW_009746339.1:0-1231 GCF_000703405.1 Apaloderma vittatum | reverse complement strand
TTTTTTTTTCTCTCCATTAAATGAGAACTGATAAGACCAGCAATGTGATCTGTTTTTTTCATGAAAGTGCAAGGCTCATGCGTAACTAATGACTGGTTTTTTTCCTTTCTAAATATCACAGAGTTGTGATACTAGTTCTAAAGGCTTCACTCCTACAGCAACCATGGCCGCTTGGTTATTGGTTTGTGTGTTTTAACAAACTACTTTAGGTAGAACAGGGAAGCACACCCAAAGAATTTCAAAGAAATGGGTGTTATAGTGCAATAGCAATTTAAAATATATCAAACCGCACTGAATATTCAACCACCAGAGCTCTACTTGGGGAAATGGTTCTCTTTTCCCTTTCAATAAATATCTATTTTTCAGTTTTTTTACTTTGTAGTTTATTTTTTAGTGAATGTATTTAATTTTATGAATTATTTATGATTATACAGCATTCAGAATCTTCGTTTTCTGTGAAAAGGAAGAATTAGAAAATTGCTTTAAATCTTGAAAATACAAACAAGGAATGTTTTAAAATATAAAACAAAGCCAAGTAAAACTGTTTACACTGATGTGCTGTAAAAGCACTAAAAATTAAACTTTACTGTAGAGTTACAAGTACATTTATATATATGTTGCTGCATCGCTTGTGTAGTTCAATTGTATTTCAAGACAGTGAAGAAAAATGGAGACATGTATATACTGTTCATTATTGTTTATATTAAGTCTTGTTTTAAATATGTATGATGTGTACATATTGTTTGCAGACATTATGGTTTATGCCTTAGGAGGACGGTAGCATTTTATTTTAGTCTTAAGGTAATTAGAGCTATATGGCTTGTACAGTAATTATCCTCTACCAACACTGTGGAGTCTCCTTAATCTTGGTAGTGCCTGCCTTCAAAACAGGGTGTAGGGGATATTAGTTTTCCATTTTTCTATTTTGTTATATAATTTCAAGCCACCAGGGCCTCAAATTCAAGTATAATCATTTGTATCCACGTGGAATAAAATTGTGATGATTTCCTACGCACACAGTATTTTTTCATAGAAACATTTCCCTCCATTTGCCTTGCCACAGAAATAACAAAAAAAGACATTTGTAACCACTGTGTTTTATCTACTGTGTGTTGTGGTGGCCTCTTGGGGCAGGTAGATCAGAATTTCTTTTGTACTGATGTAAGAGTACTTGAAGTTTTATTTAAAAGAAATGTTGTGGAAAGGTAGCATTCTTTTTCTTTTCCTTTTT
>NW_009746338.1:0-1221 GCF_000703405.1 Apaloderma vittatum | reverse complement strand
AAAAAAAAAATAGAAAAAAGATTATTTGTCTTTCTGATTTGGAAATAAACTTGGGCCACAGCAGCCTGACTGAGCAGCTTAAGACTGACTTTTTGAGCGTCTTAACTGGGACTGGGACAACCAAGGATGCCCAGATTTCTGGCATATATTGAAAGCTTTCCAAGCCAAGATTTATGTGTGAGATAAGTTGTAACTGTGTGACTCTAGCCCACTCAGAAAACTGAGTTATCTGGGGGAGAAGAGAAATACAGTGATCTATTCCATACTGGGTAAACAAAGCTGTGCTGTAGTGGGTGATTTCAGGAGAGAGCTGGAAGCCAGGTTTAGAAAGTTATGGTGGAAGCAGGAGAGAAGAGTTTGTTTCTTCCTCCACACATCACCACAGCAGCCACATGTGTGTTTCCTCTTACCTGAAACACTAACTTGGTGAAAAGTTCTCTTCAGTGAGCAGACAAGGGGTGACCAACCTTTGAAAAGAATCCAGCCAGGTACAGGGATATATTGACAGCTGCCTCGTTCAGGATTGATCATAGTTTTTTCTATGGACACAGATCTAAATATGTCCCAAGGAGTGTCAGTATAAAATAACTGTGAAAGATCTTCATTCAGACTTACAGGTTTGCAAGACCAGACCATCAGTACATTGTCATGGCCCTTTGCAGCCTGACTGGTGACTGCTTTGTCTGAGCCCCAGGGCAGAGAGGCACCAGCCAGCCCCAATCCAACAGCACTGTGATCATGCTCATACACACCCCCCCAATGCTCAATATAGCTGTGAGTAATCCATCCCACAGGCTCATCACACCAACCCCAGCACACGTACTGACCACGGTTCTGTAGGTACCACAAGTCATACAGTCACCGTGTTGTTAGTAAATACCCTAGCATGCCAAGAGAACATCCAAAACATAGCTCTAAGTACACAGATATTAGTGTATTAAATTAGTCAAAATCCCTAGCTCAAATGCACTCCATACTTTCAATAACATCTTGCTTAAAGCTTTACCAAGAGCATGGTGACAATGACTGCAACAACAGCCTTCTTCCAGGCCAAGTCCTTTCAGTAGCCACTCTGCAGCCTTGCACCTCTGTCAGCAGAACACAGCCACAATCTGTGATTAGCACCGTGCCTCCAGCTCCTGCCCTATCCCTGATTCCTCACTGCTGATGCCTGAAGTTAAGCAACACGAGTCCCACCAGGAACACATGAACGCCAGTAAC
>NW_009746337.1:0-1239 GCF_000703405.1 Apaloderma vittatum | reverse complement strand
CAGAAGCAAACCTCTAATCCTTGATTACTTAGCTAGGAAAGTGACAGTTAATCCACTGGTACCGTTGAGAATTATATCTCTGGCTTTCATTTTCTTCCTGAGTAACAAAACCAAAAGAATTTAGTATGCTTGTCATATATCTCTCCGCTGCCAAAGTAGTAATGTTAAAACAGCTCCCATGGGAGCAGACTGTTTTTCCAAATCTTTTACATAAATTCTAAACCTCTCAGTAACCATAGTATGATTCTGTGATTCTATTCTTTAGAGGATTTTGATGGGTTGACTTTTTTTGTTTGGTTGATTTTGGGTGAGTTTTGGAGGGGTTTTTCTGGTGTGTTTTTTTTGAGATGAACTCCTGTGTATGTTTAGCACTCAGGGATATCTGTGTAGACTTGACATTGACATGACTGGGAGTAAGTGACGTCTTCCAAAATCGGGGGTTTTTTTTGAATTGTTCACAGAGTTATGCCAACTGCTTAGAGAAACTATCTTTGCAATAACTCTTAGGTTTACTAGAACTTCTGAAAATGACGTAATATATGTATCAACAGCCTAGATTATATTTGAGGTATAAAACTCATGGTTAGAAGGGTCTGACTTTAGGATTTAATCACTTAAAGAGACATCAGAATCTGTATCTGTAGTGGAGTGATTTGGTAAAGGTGTTTTTATAAAAAAAAAAGTATAAACAATTTTTGAGAAGAACAAATCTGGCTCAGGAGCATTTCTGGCACTATTAAGTTTCTTCTTTCAGCCATGAAAGAGATATTCATGCTCTGAGGGAAGATTGTCTTTGGACTGGAAACATATTTTTAGGTGAAAGTAATTTTTTGTTGTTCTCTTGCTGTCTGTCTGTGGTGGCTCAGTATTAGGTAAGGTGTTTTCCAGTACTGATAATCTTTGTAAGGAAATCACTTGCTGATCATTTCACTTACTGATTTTTAAAGCTTTGATGTCCTGGGCATTAAATGTATATGAAGTTTTAATCAGGCCTTTTGTTTTGGATGTGTTTCCCAGAAAATTAACTGCAAATGCAAATCAGTGTGCTCAGGTATGCTTTCATTGCATGTTCTTCAGTTTCAATCTTCAAGATTTTTGAGGGTTTTTTTTAGTTTCCTCCCATCTGTGGTGACCTCTACAGATACTGCTGTGGCATAACAGGGCTCTTGAGATAGTTATTATGGATTCTATAAACTAACATGAGTCAGTATTTTTAATAGTATCCTATTATACACTTGT
>NW_009746336.1:0-1250 GCF_000703405.1 Apaloderma vittatum | reverse complement strand
GTGTCCCTGCCCACAGCAGAGAGGTTGGAACATGATGATCTTTAAGATCTGTTCCAACCCAAAACTTTCTGTGACTCTAAGATTCTTTGACTGGGATGTGAAAAACTATGTTATTTGATCTACTTCTTGGTGCTGTGCTCTATTCTTTCTCTTGTGTCACTATGGCCTTTTGAACTATTAAGAACTATGAGACTGTGATGGAGGATACATGGTATTGGACTAGAACATGGACAATAAATGCAGATTACTGTTATAGAACTGAAAAAAAAGATAATTGTGTATCAATTATGTTAAAAATGTGCTAAGTGGTAATGTAGACAGAGGAAAAATGGGCAAAATATGACTTGTGTTTAAAATACATTGTTAAATGTATGTTTAAAACTTTCAAGCACATAGTTTTACTTTAGATATCTCAAATTGATATAATATCCTACATTTCTGTGATTGCAGATTGATAGTACTAACGAATATTTATAATGCTTTTAAATAGCATTAAAAAAATCTAAACACAGTCATCTGTGGGTTGATTTTAAAGCCCTGTGTTTCATCCTGCCCATAGATACACTTCTACGACTTTCATATTATCTTGCAAATTATCTAGTAGACATGCACCAGCTATTACGCAAGATATTCATTAGCTGCACAGTGACAGGTTAGAGTAGTTATTTAGGTTGTTGATGATGATAATGATTCAAATGTTCCTCCAGTGACTTTCTGTGGGAGACAAGTGAAAAAAGCTTTTTGAAAATCCTGTGACAAATGTCCTAATGGGTTTGATTCAGTTGCTCATACACAGATACTTAGTGTCACTCCAGATAACTTATAATATCTGAGAGAGGGTATCTGTTGCACAGGACTAATAGATATAAATAAGACCTTCAAGAGAACCATATATTTCTGGACCAATAGCTTGAATATCTTTATGATAAAGGGTGAGGGACAGGGGGCACACTCACCTAAGTTTAGGAACCCTGGGTGTCTGACAATGCTTAAACATCTGAACTCTCCTGATCATAGCATAAATTTAAAATTAACAACCCAAAGGCAACTTCTGATAAAGAAATGAGGCTTTCATTTTGTAGGAAGAGGTTTGCTTACTTTTCTTCCAAGTGGAAAAGAAGTATAGGTGCCACATAGCCAGTCAGTAACATTCAGAGAAAATCCACTTACTTTAGAGGAGAGATGTTAATCACATATAAGGAAATCACACATAATACCACACATGATACCAGGAAAGCTCACAGATCTGT
>NW_009746335.1:0-1210 GCF_000703405.1 Apaloderma vittatum | reverse complement strand
AGGCAGTTGTGGAGAACGTTCAATCTGATGATGAACTTTCTTTGATCGAGCAAATGGAAAAGCTGACAGGAAGAAAACTGTCTGAATCTACAGGTACAATTCCGTCCTGGTTACAGTCGTCTTCTTCAGTCACAGAGAATAGCCAAGTTACTTCCAGTAAGCAGAAACCTCCCTGGCTTGCTACAGAACATTGTTTAGGCTTGAGATATCAAACACAGTCAGATGGGATCATGAAAAACTTCTCAGATCTGGCTAACAAGGACGTCAAATGTCAGCGAAGTGAACTGGGAAGATCCAGCAGTAGAAATGTGAATGGAGGCAAGAGATCACAAGTGTTAAGCAGAAAGGATGGCGACGTGAGCTGGGACGTTTCAGACCAACTTTCTAACAAAAATTGCTGCAACTTCCAGCGCCCCACAAGTGGAAGGAGACGTGCCAGCTGTGTAAAAAAGGCAGGATTAAATGCAATAAATCTTGGAGAAGATGATGCTGTTCTCAAAGGTAAGAATTCACAGTAGCAACCTTAGTGCAAGTGCCAGCATGTTCCTTATTTTGCAGAAGCCCAGAAACACTTCGTTGGGAAAGAACCTCTTGAAATTCCTGGAGGCATAGACAGGAGGATCTTTGTTTTGCTATTTGCAGTATTCAGTTTTTCTCATTTGTACTGTGACAATGCTGAGTCTCTCTCCTCCAGCAATCTATGGCTAAGAAATTTTCTAGGTGTGCAGTAATGGTTTTGTGCTTAACACTGTAAATAACAAAAGAATAGAACTTCTTACGAACGGGTTCTACTTTGCCTTGGTTTTAACCAACTTCTCTGGATTTCCATAGCTCAGGGTATATTTCTAATCTCCTCTCCTTTTCAGTTTTAAGCCATTTGTCATGTGTGTCACTCTGATATTTTTTATTATTTATTTTATTTTAGTTTTTTCTCTTCCTGCCCCTTCTTTTGACATTCTGTAATTCTTCAACATTCGGTAACTTGTCTGAAATGAAGAGAGTGTGGCAGAACAAGGACAACAAGGCCCAAGGAATTGGAAGAGGGTAGAAAAATACAAACTGAAATTTGGGGAGTGATTTAGCATCAGAACAATTAAGATGAAACTGTAGCTTGCTGTATACTGAATTTGGGTATTTGCACTTAAGTTATGGTCATAAGGGACAGGAAATATGCCCACAGCAGGAACGGCCAGTTCCTATTCTACAGCAG
>NW_009746334.1:0-1244 GCF_000703405.1 Apaloderma vittatum | reverse complement strand
CGGACCGACGGCCTTCCCGGAGCAGCTCCGCGCTGTCGGGATGCAGATTTTCCCGCCCTGGCAGGAGGTTTTCTCCCCGAGTATTCCCGTGTTTTTGCTGATGTTGTATCCCATCTCGCTAGCTAAATATTGAAACTCAGCGGATTATTGAAATTTACGGGTGTGCACTGTCTGTGTCAAGGCGAAACTCAATTGCCTGCACTTTCTTACAATAATCTCAC
Organism: Apaloderma vittatum; assembly: GCF_000703405.1. Lineage (NCBI taxonomy): Eukaryota > Metazoa > Chordata > Aves > Trogoniformes > Trogonidae > Apaloderma > Apaloderma vittatum. The sequence goes on along the minus strand of NW_009746334.1, from coordinate 1,023 downwards.
GCATTCCTCCATACTAGACTGTTTTTAATTTCTGTTCTTACACAAGATGCGATAATGTCTTGTTGAAAAAAAAAAACACAAACAAAACCACAACAAAACAAAAAACCCGCTCACAAAACAAAAACAGCAACAAAAAAAACCCCAACCCCCAAAACAATAATAATAAAATACCCCAACAACTCACGTCTACACATTTCACCTGTGGAAGGCTTCTCTCTTGTTTGAATTTCCTATCAAGTCAGTCTTTAAATCAAAGTTTAAAAAAAAAGATATACCCACAAAAACTTTCCCAAAGTACGGAAAACCTGAACTCTCCCTGTCCAAGATTTTCTACAATTGCCTGACGTGCAAAAATTGTATCACTGTACCGCGTAACACAACAACAACAAAAAAAGGCAGAACCGGAGAGCCAGAAATTGTTCATTTCGGTATGGCTTCTGATTTAACAGAGGGATGATCGACGTTCCCGGTTTACCTCGAACAAAGAAAATATGGCTAAGGAAAGGAGGTTAAATGTATAAAATTCATTACTGTCCACTACAAAATCCACGAGCTTATAAATGCTCTTTTAATTTAGAGGATCACATTAATTATTTGAGATAGTAGAACGCGGATGGGTTTTCCACCTTGCATAGATGCAGTGATTTAAATTAAATAGCAGGGAACGGGAAAATATTGAGGCTAAAAAAAAAAAACCAGCAAAAGCGAAGATCGCTTAACTTTATGTTTGTGAATAATGAGCATGGCGAGGATAAATGAGTCTGGAAACGGCACATAATTAGGATGACCCTTATTTGCCCTTAACCGGTGTTCCTCTACTAAATGCGATGCCAGCAGGGTGACACGTATGTGCCCGTGCCCGCGTGGCCTGGTGAGCGCTCCGTGCCAGCGCCAGGCTGCAGGGACGAGGCGTGGGGACTGGGAGCCCCGTGTCCGGGTGTGCTGATGCAATGCCCGGGTGCGCACACCCAGGTGCCTGCCGCGCTACCACACTTCCTTAAAACGGCTCCATTCCCGGGCGGA
>NW_009746333.1:0-1240 GCF_000703405.1 Apaloderma vittatum | reverse complement strand
CTTTTCCTTAAGGTAACACTCTTTATAATGTGGGAGAGAAAGTTCAGGTAGAAGATAAAGCTATGCAATGGAAGGACGCATTAATAAAAAGCTTGTCATTTTTCTTAGCAATGTGCTCATTCATATGCTTGACTTGACTAAGTTTATAAGTAGCAGTACTGGCTGTACCTGCCTTTGGTGCTCCCCAGCACAATACCATGTTCCAGTCCTGATCATGTACTTACCCGCATTGCTTGAACCTAGGAACAAAGGTGAGTTAAGTAACACAACTCTGAGCTTAGCACCAGATTAAATGTAGTCTGGATAAACAAACATACTGTATTTCAAATCACTTTCTAATTTGAATACTTATTTTGGTGTCTTTTAAAGAAGAAAATGCTGAACAGGAACAGTAGACTCATAGTCTTTTAGTTAAAAGGTGAGTCACGTTGTTATTTTTATGTTTTTGTTCTAGTCCCACTGTAACAGTTTACCCATTATTTTTATTAATCTCCCATTTCAAAGATGGGGATGAGCCATCTATTATTTTTTTTATTAGCAGAGTTAACATGCCCCAAAGTGGGCTAGTATTTCTACTACTGGCAGGTGGGGGGTACCCTGATAAGTAGTAAAAGTTAGTATGTGGATACTCATCTTGACAAAAACTTTCCGGAATGAGTCAATGCAAATGTGTGCAGCTAAAAACAACCAGCTGACCTCTCCCATTTCCTAAAATGTGAACACTGACATTGGTGAGCAGAAGCTGACTCTCTGAATGCTAAGATGAAGGTTACTTTCATGTAATACATTGAGAGTAATTTCAGTAGTGCTGAAACAGTCAGCTAACACCTTTTTCCTAAATACTAGTGAATACAAATGAAAATTTAAATGTATTAGTATGCATTTTAGTGTTTACATTTCAGAAAGTTCTACCTGTGCTTTTGTTCTTTGATGTAAACAAGAAGTAACTTCAGTAGTGCCAATACAGAACTACACAATCCAGTTTGAGAATTCTTTGCAGTCATAGGACATTTCTTTTATAAGTATTAACCAGTGTAAAAAGGGACACACATTTTCTGAGGAAACATACTATCTGTTGGCGAATGTCATGGGTCTGAGTCTGGTGAGTATTTATTGTAAAAGCAGAAGTAGACTTGTGTGAAATTTCAAGACCCTCCCTCACTCTCAGGTAGGAGTTGGACCCACCTCTGCCCAGGGCCAGAGCCTCTACCATCAAGGTATTCAAGAGGCGACCCCATTG
>NW_009746332.1:0-1242 GCF_000703405.1 Apaloderma vittatum | reverse complement strand
TTTTTTTTTATATTCTGCAGGCAAGAAATCTCTCACTTCGTACCTTACAGACTCTATATTTTACATGCTTTTTAAAACAGATCAAATCTGAACATTAACTCTCACAAATTATCTTTATCTTAAACTGTGAGCCATTTGTTGTAGCCTCTCACACGAAGTTCATTCATTGTGTTCTCGTTCTTCCAACCTACTTCCAGCAGGTTCAAGAGAAATAATTCATATGAAACCAATACACGTGTGGTGTCCTGTATCTTCATCATTCACTTCTCGCCAATCTGTTATCACCTACAATTTCACTGATCCTGGCTATTATGGGCTTTATTATGCAAAGTAAAATAAATGGTCTCTCAGTAGTCAATAGCGCAGTAGAAAATTAATACCACACACATACTCATGTCCACAATAAAAACTGCCAGAGGAACGCATCAACCTAGAACTTCTCCCTTTCCAAAGAATGTCTTAGTGGGAAGCAACAGCAGGATAAAAGGAAGCAAAAATATCCACCTTTTTAAGCATTTGTACAGTAAAGCATTTTCCTGATTTCTGATCTATTTTCTTCTCCTGTGATATTCTCCTTTGTTACATCTCAAATGCAAAAATTTCTGCCACATCTTTGGTGTCTTTTCTCTTTATGCTCTAGTTCTTTTGTATTTCTGATTTAACATCTAAGCTTTCCTGGTTCCCTTTTTTACTTCTCTGAATTTCAGCTCTGAAGCAAACTCACTTATCTTTCTGAAAAGCTGCAATCCACACATTCCCTGTGCATTTGAGGCATTACCCTGGAATGCTGTGAACGAGAACCAGCAGAGCATCCCAAAAGCACGGGCTTTTTTCCTAACCATGAGAAAAATCTACACTTTGAGAAAAAATTGAGGTGGTAGTTCATCAGTGTTTCATTCATGAGTAGTAGACATAGAAGACACACGAGCATATTACACATACTCAGTTTTCTGAAGTATTTTTTACTAGGATACAGAAAAGGGAGAAGGACTTTTTTTCTGTAGTGCAAAGACAACTACTTCTCATTAATGATTTACCTAATGAGTGACTTGATCTTAGTAAAATTCAGCTTCAGTGAAGAGTTATTTTCATACTATAAGCAGTGAACTGCTGGTGCACCGCAGCTAAATAGTTCTGGTAATATTTTCAATGGAGACAGCATTCTACATCTGAATTACACTGCTTTTAGGAGACTGAGGGCAAACAACCTCAGTTACTTTCTCACTGGAAGCAAAAAACAAA
>NW_009746331.1:0-1254 GCF_000703405.1 Apaloderma vittatum | reverse complement strand
TGTGTATCATTAACTGAACAACACTGAAATTTCATTTTTCCCTTTGGATAATTCAAAACATCCGCAGTTTGCATCAGGGAGGTAAACAGTCTGAGCTGAGGAGATGATTCTGAACCGTGTTTGTAAACACTCATGGGCCGGATTAAAAACTAGGCAACCCCATTACAGAATTGGGCCGACACACCACAGCTGGAGCATCTGGCCCTTCGTACCGGCATCCCCCTGCGTACGCGTGTACGTTCAGCACTTGTGACCTGCGCGTGTGCGGGATGTTATTTCCTCTGTCTTCATCTGGCAAGGAACTGTGGTGCACTGGGAGGTTACAGGTGGGGATATAGAGCTCGCGTGGGCGGTCACTCAGCTGCATGCCTCACCGCTACGTCAGCCTGACTCCTGCTCGGAGTCATGGAAAAAGGAGGAGCAGGGCTCTCTATCAGTGAATGCACCTTTAAAATCACAACATAAGCACCCACCTCAGTGTAGGAGTCCCCGGTTTAGCTGCACTATGGACTAGTGGGCCCTACTCTGTAGCCAAAGATGCATATGGGAAGGTTTCCAGCTTGAATATCCAGATTCCTTTGGCTGCTCAGCCTGAATGAGCAGCCTCTTGACTTTCAGTGGCGTCAGCACTTGGCGCAAGCGTGCAAGGCTGCTCAGCCTCCCCATGTGCCTCTGCTTGGCTTTTGCCAAATATTAGGCATAAACCATTTATTTATTCTGCCTCTGTTTCCTGCTTCTGAAGGTACGATCCATTTCCAGAGACGTCAGGATCCCCGTTTGCGTCAGCGTGGCACGGCGGGGGCAGGCAAAAGTCGCCCCCTTGGCTTTTCCGAGTGCGTCCGCTCCCTGAGTAACGAGTGATCTGTTCCTTGTTCCCTGCGTGTGCCACGCGTTCAAGGTCTGTTGTTTAGTTTTAACGGGCCAAACAGGCTACGAAGCGTCACTTCTCTCCAACTTGGTAAACATAGCATGTGGGAGCAGGTGTCTAGTTTGAATATTCATAGTAAATGTACTTTCTAAGACAGTTCCTCAGTACTTCATTAGGCCTGGAAACACTGTTGCCAGCAAACTTGTCCACTAGAACAAGAAAGAAAACATGGAAAAGGTGAAAACGTAATTGAATGCAGTCCTTTTAAAACTGGAATGAATGAGTGGATATTGCTGTAAAGTATTTGCAGTAACTTCCCAGATGTCTCTCTTAGACTCTGGATGAACTTGGCTCAGAAGTACCTTCTCTTTTTTTTTTTTTTTTTT
>NW_009746330.1:0-1246 GCF_000703405.1 Apaloderma vittatum | reverse complement strand
ATACTAATCTTTACCCTAATGCTTTCTTATTTTTCTTCCATTTAATCCTGTACACTCCTCCACAGTAGAACATGTTCCCTTTTTTTCTTCTTTCTGCAGCCACATCAGTCATTTTGTTACTACATTTGTGTTCTTCATGCAGGAGGCTAATAAGCCTCAGACTGTATATGGGCAGATCTTTTACTCTGTAACATGTCGTTAGATAGGTGAACATGGGCATAGTATATTTATTCTGAGTCCCAACTTCAGAAAACTGTGTAAGATTGGAATTAATTTTTTCCCACGTCCCTAAAATCATTAGAGAAATCTGCCTGAAAGGATAAACGAAGAAAACACAACTACTGAACAATGAATCTTAAGCATTGTTTCAGAGTGTTTTTTTTCTAAGAGGTAAATGCGACAAATTCTTTTACTCTCCTTTCAGATTTCTTATGACTCACACTTCAAGCTCTTTTTTTGCAGTCACCAGTGCTAGGTATTTCAGCTTGCATAAAAGAGATTCTGTGTGCAGTGGAATCTGTTGCCTGGTTTTCTGCAGGGTCTTTTCTTCCTATGTCACCTGTCTGGTATTCAATTAATGAAATACTTCTATAGGACTGTGTTCATTAAATGTGTGTATTTTAGTCACATGTATTTTCTATTAGTGCGAAGATATAATAATTGTAATTTTTTAAAAGCTTATAGATGTCTTACTGTTCTTGTGTCTGGTCTGAGGACTTAAGAAGTCTTTAAAATGAAAGGTGCCTTTACACTTAGGACCATTCTTTTAATGGTGTGGTTCAGATAAGTTTTTATTTAGCAGTGCTGATAGATAGAATATTAGCCTTTACCTTTTCTTGGTTGTTAAACTGGTGTTCTTGTGAGCATTTATTATTATTAATAATAATAATTTATTTTTTAGTAGGGATCTTGTAGTTCTTATAGTTCTTATAAAAGGTTCAACATCTTGTTATGCATACCTTTTTACAAACCAAGCACATCTGGGAGAATATTTCAGTCCGATCTAGTAGCTTCCTCTTGATTAAAGCTTTAGCCACTAGTATGTTTCAGATACCACAGCTGAACATTCTTCCAATAACTAAAACGTCCTGAACAGTGAATATTTTTCATTTCCAGAAATGTAAGGAGTTTGCCTATGGATTTGCAGAGGAAGTTAGAAAATTGGACTTCGGTGCTGTAACGCCTGGTTACAATTTTATGAAAACACTTAGGTACCTATCTTAATGCATCTATAAGAATTTTTTTG
>NW_009746329.1:0-1244 GCF_000703405.1 Apaloderma vittatum | reverse complement strand
CTGGGCACACACCAGATTAATTAGCCCCGCTGACCGCCGCCAAAGAGCCAGGTCCACACTGCTGATGCAATCTCCAAAGCTCATTAAAACAGAGCAGTGCCACATTTGGGAAGGAGCTGGTGTAATGCTTTGGGTGTCATGATAAACCCATTAAAACAGCAGTCTGCAGTCCTTGCTATGCAGCAATGCCGGACTGTGGCACGTTGAGGAGGGGGCTATGAAATGATGTGCAGTCAAGCTGCTCTAAACCAGGATCTATTTCAAGGGCTAAGCCAGACGGTGAAGCTGGGTCAAGGTGCAGTGCTCAGCAGGTGATCTGGGAGGATGGAAAGGGCTGCCCTATCTTGTATTTCTGGATGTGTGCAGTGCTACAAAGAGGACATTGCTCAATGACTTAAAAAATGAACACCTCTGCCTGAGGTTATCAGCCTCAGGATAATGACAAGGTTGTGCATGCAGCGATGTTCCTGGAATTGAAGAGATTCAGCATCCTGACTCAGGAATAAGTGATGATGATTCCCCCAGATACTGGAGATGAAGGGGAGATGATAATGCTGATGAAGCGCGGGGATGGAGCAGCCACTGTGACTCATCACAGCTGCCCAGGCAATTTGGCAGACTAGGAAAATATTTGCACAAGTTCTCACAAGCCCCATCCACGTTCCTCCTGATGCCTGAAGCACGCCCTGAAAAATATAGCTGGCAGTGGCAGGGTGCTGGGATCCTCCAACGGGGTGAGCAGGGCGCCAAGATCTCCCTTGGGTTTACTGGGATTTTCATATCCTAAAAACCTCTAGTCAAGTGACTCAAGCTTCACCATAGCATTGTCCCTGACAAAACCAAACAGTTGTTTTTCAAACTAGGAGGCTAATAATAGAACACTATCTCTGGATGCTCCCATCTAGCCTGAGAAGGATATGCTTTTGGCTCATTCTGCAATGGGCTGTCAGCCCCATGCCCAGCACTGGGCTCAGCATCCTGTGCCTCCTTCCTGAGCACAGGCAACTACAGGATTTGATACACTGTGCGACAAGAGCTGGAAGACCGGCTCCTCCTGGCTGCGCCCCTACACACACAGCCCATCATCCCAAGGTGAAGAGCACCCTATGCATGTGCAGGGGCTTCAGAGGTGCGGCCCGGGACACCCACCAGCATCCACATGTGGAAGTCACAATCTACTCATGAGCATCCTCACATGGAGAAAGAGGCTACCCAGCACGTGGCGCGTCATTCCCTGTGAATGG
>NW_009746328.1:0-1247 GCF_000703405.1 Apaloderma vittatum | reverse complement strand
CACAAAAGGCAGCAGTTTGGCTATTTTTAATGAAGCTGTCATCATCACAGGACTCAGAGAGCTGCGATCTGTTCAAAGAAAACAACTAAAAGAAGTTATGAAGTCTAAATTCATCTTCTGCTTGAACAACTCTTCTGTAGTTCCCAGTGGTTAACAATGCATAGCAATGGCTCCCAAACTTTCTCAGTCCCTTAGTGTTGCCATCTCTGCTTCCACTTTTCTAGATTTCTAGTCCTCATTCTACAATGCCTTGGTTAAGACTCATCTGCCCAAGCATAACGGTCCCAAATAAACCAGCAAAAGTGCTCTCTAATGGTGCTTATTTCTCCCTGTTGACCCTGGGAGGATTCTTGTGTGAGTAGCTCCCATCTGAAGTGAGCTGAGATGGATCCCATCCCTTCTGCCTGAACTCTGCTGGCCTGTGCTAGCTTGATGATCAGACTTGTTCAGCTCTGCGTGATTACATTATTTCCAAACACCTGGAATCCACAGATCCTCCTAGTCCCAGAAGATGAAATATACTCCTGAACTTGAGAAAACAAAGTCTAGTTGGTAGGAGCAGGGCGTTCTCCCTTGGGTTATGCCATGTGAGATCTGGTGGCACTGGTGTCACCTTGAGCACATGCAGCAAATCAGCAGCTGGAGCCAAGCAATTACAGAGGTTTGGGGTTTTTTTGGCTGAGAAGGCAAGTTTTGCTTCAGGATTACTTATGCAAACCGCTTGCTCTCTGCATGGCTATAAACACTAATTTGGAGACCCACACCAAGCCAAAGAGTTGTTTATAAGATGTTTATGAGGCGGAGGCCAAAGAGGTGTTTATGAGGCAGTGGTAGTGCCAAAGTCAAATAGCACCTCTGAGCGATGACTGGCATGGTATCATCTCTCCGGGCTTAGCTACAGAGGAGAGCTTATTGAATTCACTGGTGCTCCTGATGAAGCACTCTTTGCAATTAAGCTGGCAGTGGAATGGATGAGGAAGAAATGAACCCTCCCCAGGTTCTGGCATGTGGGAGCAAAACACTCTTTGCAAAGAAGACAGGAAAACCAGAGTGAGAAGAGTGTGGTAATGAACAGTGTAGAGACTCGGTGTCCGTGGTGCTCCTTCCTCATCACTCGGTACAGCCCGAAATTGTAGCTTCTTGACTGTCTTTATAGTTCGGACTCATGTAGGAGCTGCAGTGTTGCTTCAGAACCTTACCCCAATGAGACCTGATGTCTTGTCATAGAATCATAGAATGGCCTAGGC
>NW_009746327.1:0-1245 GCF_000703405.1 Apaloderma vittatum | reverse complement strand
GTGTTAGTGGCCAGCCCAGCCCTAACCCACGGCAATAACAAATCTTTGTATTTCATGATAACAGCACAGAGAGAATGCAAAGTGCAGCAGGCTTCAGCCACGTAGGCTTTGAGCTCCACAATGCTGAAGGCCCCAACAGTTTAGGAATCCAGGTCTCATGCATGGAGTGAAGTGGCCTGACAGACTTCACTCAGGAGAGAACCTTTTCTGTCTCTGTTTGCTCAGCGCTTCCAGATTTTTTTTTTGATCATCAAGCTGTGCCCTTCAGTACTATCAGAAAAATGAGCACTTGCATAACAGCGGAGGGATTGCTACACATCCGCACGAAAAGGAAGCTTTCAAGATCCTTTTGGCATATGAGTCATCCGGTGCCTTTTCTGTTCAGATTGTTGCTAGTCACAGTTTAGCAGGTGTACCACAGGCTGTGTGTGAGGACGCAGGGACACCAATGCTTCTTGGTGCTTATAGATGTGCTAAGTGTCCCCTTCCTCCCCCTCCCTGACTTTCATCTCCTTTGGAAAATCAGTGACAGGAAGGGACAAAAGATCACTTATAAAGGCATACAACAAACACGAGTGAAGATACTCCAAGAAGTTTTTAAGGCATTTGGGTTAGATTCCACCCCTGTACATTAATAACCAGCACTGGCTGAGCCAAAACTCTGATGGGAAAGGAAGATCTCTGCTATCCCACACTAGGTTAATATTCTGGAGGCACACATCACAGTCTGGAACATCTCTGCAAACTGATATTTAGTGGAATTATTATGTCCTGTTCCTATGCACAGCAACTCCTCCACTCGTGTTAGCAGAGACACCATGTTCAAAGCTGAGCCACAACACAGTGGGCTGTGTTTCAATCGGCTGAAATGTGTAGAAGAGGCTCTTACTCTGCTTTTGTACTGTTGAGAAGCAGGAGGAGAGTGATACAAAGCCTTCTTCTTTTCAGACACAAGTTCAGTACTTGCTGCTGTGCAAATACTTACTCCTAGGTAACTGATTATACCTCCAGGGTGGTGGTTTCATACCTTTCAGGAGAAACTTGAACCCTGCTGAAACATGGCTAACGTAACACCCATCTGGAAGTTACACAACAGAGCACTTGACATTTTTCTTTGTTTTCACTTGGACCCAAAGCAGGGTCTGATCCCAAGATCCTCGTTGCCAGCCACGGAGCTGCATAGGGCTGGGAGTAGATACAGGGCTGTACATGGTCACTGAGCATGGGGTATGTCCCCGTATGCCT
>NW_009746326.1:0-1252 GCF_000703405.1 Apaloderma vittatum | reverse complement strand
ATTGCGGCAGAAAGAGCACTTTAGGGTAAAACTGCACCTGTCAAAGGACAATGGCATACACAAGATTTCTACGGAGCTCTACCTCAGCTAGCGGAAGTCTGGAGATTAAAGTGTAGCAAGAACTCAGAGCCTGGCTCCCCTCAGAGCTGTCTGGTGAAATGCTAGATAGAGCAAATTGGTGCCAACTGAATTTGATGCAGTCATATTTGAATCTAGATTGAAGAGTTACCAGAACAGAGAAGGCTAAAAATCTCTGTGCACATGAATGCACCGTGTGGTTCCCACACGCCAGTCTGGACACAAAGCAAGCTGCTTGGGGAGCTTGCTTCTGTACAAGGAAGCAGACCTGATGTGTGCTTAATTGAAAGTATGACTCGAAATGAAACCTGTCTATGGTTGTCAGCTGTCTTACAGCAAAATGTTATCTTCCCCCTTCTTAGAAAAGGAAAATGAGTTGTTTCTGAGGTAAAAGACGTCAATGTTCATGTGCAAGTGGGTGTACCAGCTGGGATGTACACAAAGATAAGGAATGTGGTCTGCAGGGCCATATATTGCGTGCACGCTTGGGTAGGTGGACAGCTTGTTGATCCCATCAGTGTATCCCTGGGCACGGACCACTGGGTGCCAAAGACGCTCCATTGTCAGCCTCTCCCACTATCACCATGCATAGACGAAAACTGTCTCCTAACTCCAGCACTTCTTGCTGTCATGTGAGCCCTACTAGCTCAGGCAGGGTAAAACCACCCAGTTTTAATTTCAGTTAATCTCCAAGTGCTCAGTTCTGGGGCTGTTTATCTGAATTTGGGTCCGGTGCATGTGGCTGAAGGGGAAGGCGCGTGTTGCAACAGGGCTAAAAAAAAGGACATCTGTTTCCAGGGCTGCAATGCAAAGGCTTAATCATGTTTCAGAATAACTAGAGTTACAAACTGATGGGGCATTTAAAATGCTATCTAGTTCCAAATATCAAGTGTTCAAATTCTGCCTTAAGGGGACATTAGCTGATTGTCAAATCACAATGAGATTCTTATCACTCTATTTTAATAAACAGTTTTCATAAATGTTAACATTTTAATGGATGATTACATTCATATTTAGCTAGCAGACGCATTCATTTTGTTTGATGTTATTTCCATGAACACCAAAGGAATTAAATACTGATTTGTCACTTATGGTAAAGAGCTGCTCAAATATCTTTTAAATAAACAACTTTATTTGCAGAGTTTGCTCAGATGGCGACACAGAACCAAAGCGC
>NW_009746325.1:0-1227 GCF_000703405.1 Apaloderma vittatum | reverse complement strand
CCACATCCAGGTCATTGATAAAGACATTAAAGTAAAGCACAATTTTTCACAGATCTTGGGGATTCGTGGGGTGTTTATTAGCAGTTAGTTATAAAACCAATATTTTTTAATGGAATCAAAATAGCTTTGAGTGTCTTGTCAGTCCTTGGTGAAGACTCTTCACAGTCTTTTGAAAGTGGAAATAAAGACTCAAATTATGTTTTCAACTCATTATGTTTTGAAAAGTGCTGAAGCTGTTTGATTTCAATGCCAGTGAAAAAATAACTGCTTGCTCCATCTCCACACAGAGGAGAAAGAAGTGAACACTGGCCACATCTATGGAACTACATTTTCATTGAGTGTTTAAGTATGCAAAGGATTCTCTCATGTCTACTGATGCTGTGAGTTCATGATGCAGCCTTCATGAACTCACCTACTCACAAGATAAATCCATTGTAAACTGGGCTCCACCACTCCTAGAACTATTTCTTGCGCTTTCTCTATAGCTGTCAGCAAACACTGCTTTGGTGTGCACTATCCATCACAGCTCATTTTCTCTGCCACTGCTGTTTTATATGATGGGCCATTTGTTCATTCCAACCCAGCAGAAATGTTCCCATCGTACTCTTCTATGGCACAATTTGCTCATGAAAGGGAAAACCAAGCAAACAAAAAGCTCCAACCCAAAACCTGACAGCAGAATGCATTGCTATAATTTAGGGAGATTTCAGCAGAATTCACGAGGCGTCATTGCCAAAGGAACATGGGCTGTTTCCTGTGTAATTACTACTATTTATATAAGGATCAGATCCAATGTATTATTTTCACATGTTCAAAGAAAGAACGAGGTTCTTTTGTGTTAGTGTGCATGATGTATTGTACATTTTGGTGTCTGGGCACTCCCCATAGCCAAATGAATAAGGACCAGTTTAAAGTCACAGTGCAGCTGCCTGTTGGCTTTCTTGAGAGTGAGGCGTGAAAATAAACCAGGATGTGAACTAATAGGCTATTTATTTTATTACAATATCCTGTTGTTATTAATTGACAACAGCTGTGTGGCAAGTTGTGTGACACTCACTGCTGCAACGAAATGGCTCCAAGTGAATTGAATGGGTAGGATCCTAAAAAGAGGTAGACTTAGAGAAAATACGACATCCCTGTCTGCCTTTATATGGGGAATTATTTTCTTGCTCAACTGGTGTCCTGGGTTTAGCTAGAAACCCAGTTCTGTTCAGTGATTTTTACTTT
>NW_009746324.1:0-1231 GCF_000703405.1 Apaloderma vittatum | reverse complement strand
GGGCATTTGAATTTAAAAAACCCACACTTCTCTGTGATCTTCATTGCAGCATTCACTGCACAAGAACCACTCAGAATCAGGCCCGAAACGATGGTGGTGTTTTGGTTTTCTTTACAGTTTCCTGAACAAAAAGTTCACTCAAAATTCTCTCTCTCTGCCTCCCTTATTCTCTCCCTCTCTCTCCCTCTCTCTGTTTCTCTCTCCAATTTTGGTTGCTTCCTTTACACATCCATTTCATGACAAGATTGTTTGTTGCTTTTGGCTACTGGGCCAGTATATATAGGGGATTACAATGGAGTCTCTGTTCCTGCAGTAGTTGCTAAGTTGCCTTAAATAAGTGCCAACTGCAGTCCAAATCTGTTCATCTCTCTTTTTTTTTAAAAAAAATATATAAATATATTTTAAGAAAATAATTGTTCCTGAGATTTATTTGACAGTCAAGATTTCCTAACACCGAGCAAGCCTGTAGCTTTTGGTTGAAAGTCTTTCTTATACATAGATGAACATGATTGATTGAAAGAAACCAGTTCCAGACACCCACCATGGAGAAAATTCCCACTGGAAACCACAGTGGAGCCTCTCAAAACCTGTCCCTGGAAGCTGGAAACATCTCTTGCCATGAAACTGAGAGGGCTTCACAACCTGGGGGAATCTCATTTGCCTTAAAAATTTCCTGTTTGATTCCCCTAAATGCTTTCATCTATCCCATCCAGGAACCACTGGTGCTGACATTAGCAACAGATGTCTCTTGTGGACTTCCCAGATCATTTTGTGCTTGATCTCTTTATTTTTCAAGTGAGTCGAACCAAATGTGGAAGCATACAGAAATCTCCTCCAACTCGCAATTTCGAGAAAGAGTTTAGTTTTTATTTCAAAATAATTTATTTCCCCCGGTCACTAGAACAGTTAGATTTCACCGAAAGGAATCAGCCTAGTATCCTATAAAGCTTCACATCATGCACGGTAATTTTTTTCCCTATAAACAAGGCAGAAATGAAGAGCTTGGATGAGGCATCTGCCTTGAGCTTCTCCTTGGCTTTTTCTTGGGCTGTAAAGGTGATCAGCTGGTGCAAAAACATCTGTCTGAATATGGCTTTCACAGTGTAGATGGTCAAAAAGTAGGTAAGAATCTATATGCAGGATCGTTTGCCCTATTTTCATAGGAGACAATCCATAGAATGGCCTAGGCTGGAAGGGAACTTCTAGTCCAACCTCCCTGTCACGGGCAGGG
>NW_009746323.1:0-1214 GCF_000703405.1 Apaloderma vittatum | reverse complement strand
GCTCTGTAGCGTGTTATGTGGAAACCCACAGAACTACAGGTTCTAGTCTTCCTAGAAACACCAATAATTTCTAGATCCCAACTTGTTTGTCTGTGTAGGAGGTCTCATCAGGAGTTTAGCTCTTTCAACTTCGCCCCAACACTGGCAATCCCCTGCTCAATTTTCATTTGAAGAATCCAAAATGTACTGTTCCACAAAAGTGTTACTCCTCATTTTTCAACACAATCATTTTTAATAGACTTACTCCTAAATATCCATTAACTGAAGGTAAATGTGGCATTTCCTGCAGAATGGATATTTTCATTTGTCAATTTTAACTACACACGTTCTTAAGATGTCAAAACATCTTTTGGCACCAATAGCAATCACCACAGTAGCTCTTACTGTTGCTCTTGATAGAAAATTAACTTAATTGTGAGAGAAAGCTGCTACAGAATACATCGTTATAGTTTTGCTCAGTCTTTACAAACTAGATATGTAAATCCAAGCTCTTTATCCCACACTCCAGCTGGATCATTACTAGTCCTGCTTTTCCTGTGGACATACTATATGACTCCCTGCAGGAAAATTTAGGGCTAAATATTTTGCAGGAGAGACACAGACCAGAATAACATCTGATCAACCACAAAGAAGTTTGGTAAATTTGATTAATATTTATACTAGAAAACTATTGTATTCCTGCTTTTCTTTTAAATCCTAGTTAAAAGCCAACAGTGAGCATTCATTTCATTATGTAAATTTAGGAGGATTATATATGACCTGCAACACTGCAAAATCTTGATCGGTAAATACTTCACCTGATTACATCTGCCATGATTCTCATTTATAAATTTTCACGATCACTTCCCTATTTTCTTACAGGGGCACCTCATGAAAAAGGCTTCCATTTTTACAACCCTGGGAACACCCAAATTCTGAAAACAAGAAAACATCAAAACCCCACGAAGCACTTTTACACACGCAGCAGCTGCAAACCTGGGTTGTCGCATTCTCATCCTTCCTAACATTAAGAAAGGAATTCCAGAAGCCTTTCACCACCCTTCAATGCCAGCTCACTCCCCACTCATCCCACTGCACATTAAACATAGAACAGAAACTTCTAAATCCCTCTGTTCTTTCAAACTAGCAAGAATCACACCTGTTCGCTCCCTACAGAAGTTAAACATATTCCTTAGTACTATTTCTGCATGTAACAGGAACAATTAGGGAAAAAA
>NW_009746322.1:0-1210 GCF_000703405.1 Apaloderma vittatum | reverse complement strand
TGGAACTAAATGATCTTTAAGGACCATTCCAATCCAAACCATATTATGATTCTTGATATAGCTGATAACCTTTGTCTTAAAGCCTGATCTCAAAACGTCTCCCAACTCTTCCACGATTTTAACAATATAATATACAAATTGATCTAGCATGCTACTATAGTGAGAGAAAAGCTTTCGTATTTCCCTTGATTTGGAAAAGCTTGATGGAGAAAAGAAATATAAGCATTATCATACAAAGAATTCATCACAGGTCAAGTGTTCAAGTACCGTACTGTTGGATTAGGAAGGGCTGGGCTTTTCTTTCTCCAAAAATGGAAGGGGCTTTTTGAGCGTATTGTCAAATTTTGGTATTCACTACCAGTGATCCTGTGCTTTAAAGTCCTCTGCTTACTGGTAACTGGTATACTCAGGAAGCAGTTTGCTCAAAAGAGTTCTTGCAGATGCCCACGTTAGATGATTTTTACAATATACTGAAGTCACAATAGCAGGTGAATGTTTTGGTTGTGATCTCAAAAATACATTAAAAGTTTTCATGTATTGTTATCTCTGATTATGAGATAACCTGTTATAATTTACAGACAAATCCAGGAGATTTTAGACTGGGGATGAGGAATGTAATTTTTTTTTTCTCCAGTGGGAGAAAAAACGATGCTCTGAACTATGGCATCAGGGCTGAACTTGGATTGTTTTGCTAAATGTCCTTTAGTCATGCTTTTGAAGGCTGTAGTCTCCTACTGGTGGTCCTCAAATGCTAATTTCTGATTACAAAAATGTATTGTGATTGGGTCTTCAAACATTAGGGGCTAGTGATATTACTGTAGTTTACAAGCAAGGTTGAGAGAATGTTTACTATTTCTTTTCTCCCAGCAGAAGCATTTAGTGATGTCTGGTCCTTTTTCTTGTAGTTTCATCTGTATTTTTCTGCCAGTATGTGTCAACAGGAGGGAGAGTCTCTATTCATGGCTATCACGTTAGTGGAGGAATATTGGGCTAGAAAATGCTGCACAGAAGAGCTGATTCTTTGTTTATCTCAGGAAATTGAAGTAAGAGGTGCTTCACCTTCCATAAAGTTTGCCTCTGCTGGGGTATCTGCATCTCCTCACTGAACAAGAGAAATCCAACTAGAGGCAAGGCTATCTATCAGCTAGGAAAAGAAAAGTATGTCTGTAGTGGAAATTCTTGGATCTTTCAGCTTTCAGCTTTTTTTTTT
>NW_009746321.1:0-1240 GCF_000703405.1 Apaloderma vittatum | reverse complement strand
GCTTGCGGTGGATGAAGCCAGATCCACACTACAAAGGAGATGATTGAGCTTCTACATCACCCCGATCAAATCAAACGCTCTCTCCTTTGAAAAGTACTGAAGGGGTCAGCAAACCAAGGAAAGGCACAATTCACTCCCATTTAGCATCGCATATCATTGCTGTGAAATGCATCTGTGAAAATAGCTATTCTCTCTCCTTTACTTTCAACAGGTACAGAAAATATTCATGCATTTGTACCATGGGGTCTCAGAAACAGCTGGGGCATCTTACCATTCAAATGGCCTAGGGAGCATGTCATGCCAGGTCTGAAGCCATGGAAATATCCCTTCTCTATTTCACTGTAAAATTTGCTTCTGCTCCTCGTTAGAGGCTATTCACATGTGAGTCAACTGTGGTTGAGCTGATTTAAATGTATACTCCTGACAAGAAAACCTGCTGGTACAGAAAAATTACCTCAGTGAGAAATCCTCAGAAGGGATTGTCCTCGCAGCTCTGTGGAAGAAACTCTTCCAGAGGAACACAGGCACCTGCTAGGCAAAGGATGAGGTTTGCTAAAGCCAGGGGTTGCTGGACCAGGTAGGGTTTTGAAGCTGCAAGCAGGGGAGGAGTCCCACTGCCATGCCCCCTTTTCACATGTGAAAGCGCTTCTAAATAATCAGATTCCCACAGTTTGATAAACAGTATGTGCTGGTGTTTCTCTGTAAAGGGTTCTGTCTAAGCAGGAATTCCCCCTTCATCTTCTTTCTTTTGGCGTTGTGTTCCTCCTGCTGCAAGCACAGCCTATTGCTGTTATTGTTGTTGCTGTTATTATTGTTACATATCACTTTTTAATTGCCTGGTAAATCTGTGATAGCTTGGAAAAAAAAAAGCAAAGGAGGGTGTGTAATTTGAAATGCTAAAGAGAGCAAGAATAAAGACAGGAAAAATACAGCACATCTAGTAGGAATATTGAAGAGGTGATGAGGACATTCTTAACCTTAATTATTTCAAATCAACTCATTTTGTAGAGTGTGTAGGTTTATGAATCAGATGAAAGGTAAATTGATTCATAATTTCCTTTAATTTTCTGCTCTTTGGAGAATTTAAACCATATTAACATAACCCGTACCAGCCAGTTACTAAGAGACAGGAGAAAATTAGTATGGGTGAAGTGGGAATGCTGGCATCTTCACACGCTGGAGCCCACCCGCTGTGTGGAGGCTGGGAGTGGGACTCGTCAGCGTGGGGCTGCCCCTGTCC
>NW_009746320.1:0-1224 GCF_000703405.1 Apaloderma vittatum | reverse complement strand
CATCTTCAAGATGGAACATAAAAGCTGTGCTCATGAAATCATCACTTGATTAACATTTTTTGGCTCAGCTAAAACAGACACTCCTTTGAGTTTCAGGAGACAACCTCTACTTCTAGATCTGGAGGTCCTCAGTTCTGTTATTAGTGTGGCTTCATTCATTTCACTAGAAATTAAAGTAAATTTTTTTTAAAAAAGTTAAAAAATATAAAAGATGAGAAAAATTTGACTTTTAAAGCCTTGAGATAGCCTTCAATGGGACAGAAAGAGGCCAATTATCACTGCATTTTGCAGGGCTTCTCCCATCTCCTTTTAAAAATGGCAGCCAAAAGACCCAGATGCTAGGCTGAAAATACTCTCCCTTCATCATTTACTTTTTTGTGGGTGTTCTTCTTGCAGCTGTGCTGGCAGCATTAAAGATACCTCATAGCTTTTCACTAGGTCACAGTCTGATACACTGCACATGGAAGTCTTTTCATTCATTTCTGTGGCTTTGGATGAGGCCTGGGGGCTTCGCCTCTGCATTTTTTCGACTGTTAGGCCTTCCGTTCTTAGATAACACTTCTGTACTAATTTTATTGTTTAAGCATAGGATATATATTCACACGAAAGTACAAGAACACCTTTACCTTGTGTTATTCTGGGCTTTCATGTTGACAAATCCCTGAGCCTGTCACAAGAAAGCAATTACTTAGTCCTCCCTGCATTAAATTACAGCTCATTTTGTTTCTGTATCATTAGTGGGTGTAAATTAAATAAACAAATATGGCATAAGGAAAAGTTTCTGCTGGGAAGACTCTGAGAAAAAAACCTTTTAATAAAAAGTAAGAGGTTGGAGGTGGGAGAGGAAGGCAATGTATACATAAGACGTTCAGAGAAAGCAGAGACAAATAATGTAAGGTCTTATTCAAATAGTTTTTCTAAAGAAAGGTAGAACACAGAACCAACCTCAGAATTAAAAGGAGTTTTCAATGCTTGCTGATCATGGACAAAACGTTTAATATACAAAGCTTATCATAGAATATTGGCTGAGTACCTTCAGTAGCAAATTCAGAAGAAATATTTTAAGAGAAAATTTGACCCCAAATTCGTTGAACCCTGGACTTACCTCTTTATTAACAGATAACATCTTCTGACACAGAGTCCATCTGTAACCACATCAATATCCATAAAACCCAATACTTAATGGTAGAGACAGTGTCTAGGCTTTGCTATGTTTTTTGCTCA
>NW_009746319.1:0-1242 GCF_000703405.1 Apaloderma vittatum | reverse complement strand
AAGTAAAAATCACGAAATAGGACTGGGTTTTCGCTAAACCCAGGACATAAATGGGCAGGAAGCAAAAAGGAAGTGTTTGATAAGGAAGCAGAGAAAAGATAAATTAGCATTTTATTATGAGAAGGAATAAAATATGCTTACTAAAAGTAAGAGGAGAGATAGTATGTTACATTTATGAAATAAAGGATCGATTGAAGTTCAGATTTCTAGGAAGGAGAGTTGCTAGCAAGTCCTCAGTCTCTTACTTACTCATCTTGTTAATTAAAAGCAGACACAAAGCTTTGGTGTGCCCAGACTATGCGACTGCTAATTAACTGCAGTTTTGTGTGACTGCTACAGGAACTCTTATCTTTTTTCTTTTCTTTCCATCGTTTTCCACATTCCCTGTTGCACATCATTGCTATTTGATACGATGAACTCTGGCATCAAGGACAGTCCCGTGGCCATGTTTTATCGTGCTGCCCGGGACTGGCTGTTGACCCGGAGGCCGTAACATTTATAGTTATTTGTTGTGTTGATTTTAAATGTGTTCTATCGGACAATGCGAAGCTGGAACACGCAGCTAATCCCTCTAAGTACGGTATTATAGATATACAGGGAGTATAGGTGGTTCTTATGTGGGATAGTAAGCTTAGTCCTTGCCTCAGCTGGTTTCTGTGATCCTTTTGACCTCTAAGGGAACATACCAAACTCCATTGTAGGAGCCTTCTCCACTTCTTTCTCTTAAAAAAAATGGTTTCTTGCTTGTATTTCCCTGCCACATCCGGCTTCATGCCTTTCATTCTGCAGCTGGGGCAGCCTGACACGTGTTTTAGCAAATAATACTATGTGAATTACCTATGAAAAAAACTGAATAGAAAGTCTTTCATTTCTGAGTACAAAGGTTCATTTGGAGAGGGGTGCACAGAGGGGTGCACAGCATAGGAATTTCAAGGAGGGGAGAAAGGGTGGAGGTTTCTAGTGGGTGCTGGAGAAGCTCAAAGGATTAAGTAGTTGACAGAAATCATGGAAATGGAAGCATCTCTTCTCCTCAATACCTTTTTTTTTAAACAATTTCAAGTTAATGTATCATTGTGCTAGCAGTAGTTAATTGTGCTGAAGGTGAATGTGTCTACTGGGGAATACTCACGTGCTATGGCAAGCTTCAGTGTGCCTGTGTCCTGATCGTGTTGTGTGACCAGCCAGACACGTGTAGAATGCTGTGAAATTCAGAGGTGGGTTGTGAACTGGCTGAAGGGAAGG
>NW_009746318.1:0-1228 GCF_000703405.1 Apaloderma vittatum | reverse complement strand
TGTCTTCTCACTCAGGAAAAATCAGTACCAGTGAACCAAGTGCTGAAAGAAACTACAGGGACCGACAGAAAATGAGGAATGTAAGATCACTGAGACAGCACATCTGAGATACAAGGAAATGACAGACTGTTGATGGTAAGGAGGAAAGTAAAAAAATAATTAAGACTAATTCTATAAATAAAATTAATTTAATTCCCATTTTTACTGGCAATTCTTTCCTCAGTAGAAGGAAAAAGAAACAGTAAAACAAACTTCTGCCTCTTGCCAGCAGTTAACACAAGTATGGATAGATGGGTAAACAAAAATCCATGACAAGTTTACCTGTTTGACCACAGATGCCAGTAATGTTACCTTTCACTGAACTTAAATCTAACAGTGACTCTCATTACTGATAAAAAGGGTGTTGCTGAGGTCCTACTAAGCAGGGGTTCCATTGCTGGGTTGTTTTGTATGTGATGTGCCGTAAAAGCAGTTGAAACTCCTTCATGTAAAATATGGTTCAGACAGTGCCCCACAAGGCCTCCCTAAAAAGCTCACTTTGTACCTGAAAAAGATGGTACCTTCCCATGTGCAGTGACAGCCAAAGGATGCGCCATGGACTGAGAAACAGATAACCACCATTCCATGCTCTTTGCAGTGTTCTCTGCACAGGACAGTGACAATACCATGTACCATGCACAGTGCCAGACTGCAAACAACAACAGAGTATCCTCTTCCTACCAAAACCTCTCAAGTGTTTAGATTCTTCCTTCTCAGGGAGACACTAGTGTGTCACTCCAGATTTTAAACTTTGCTAGAGGTCTTGACTTCAGGCTTTTTTAGTGAGAGTGGAAGACTGGGAGTCCTCCTTTTTCTTCTCATCAGAATACGAACTATGATTCAACTCCTGCCACTAGTATTGAGAAGCACCAGAGCAAAGGGACTGTGAACATTTTCCTGTTTGCTCCAGGCCACAGCACAGCCTCCCGGAGATGCCTCCTTGTAAGCTTCACAGGGCAGCTCACAGCTATGCCTGATCCTCCTTTCTGTTCTTTAGTTATTTTAATCTTATACCAAGACATAAGGAGCATTATTCCCTGGCCTCACAAACACAGCCCACCATAGATGCTTACTCTAAATCTTTAAGCATGAAAGGTAGTGGAACATATTTTTCTTGGCACCATCTCAAAGCATGTTCAGGAAAAGAGAGTTATCATGAGTAGTCAACATGGATTCACCAAGGGGAAGT
>NW_009746317.1:0-1239 GCF_000703405.1 Apaloderma vittatum | reverse complement strand
TGTGCTGCAGCGCCTCGCGCCAAGTCTCATCCCTCCCTGACGCCCGTCCTGACCCAACCTGATGTTCTGGCTTGGCCGTGGCCGTGCCTGCTCGCTGCGGACGTGCTGGGTGAGCACACCAGGCTGTTGCTGACCCACCTGCATGCCTGGCCTCCTCGTCCTGCTGCGCCCTGGCTGTGTCATGATGCAAAGCAGAGAGGGGACAGACGAGTTCACAAAGAAAATCCCGTTTATGGCGTAGCGGCCACTTGCCCAAAGAGCTGCACTTGCAGATGGCAGGTGTCAGCTCCAGCCTGGCCGAATCAAAAAGTGCTGGTGGCCCTCTGGGCTGTGCGCCAGGAGCTGTAACAGTTGCTGCAGGAAATGGGGAGTTGCTATAGGCTTGGCTATATCTTGAATTTTTGAAAATTTGTGCAAATTCTAATAAGGAATGCTCTGGGAGAGGAAAGCAGGAGCGCTGGTACCTTCTGTGAGTCTCAGACTCATCTAGTCAGATACAAATACTTCCCTAAGGGTTACTGACAGGATACTGTGCATGTTATTTTGTTGTCTTTGCCTTTTTAAATACAAGTTCACATTTTGCTTGGAGAAATGCTAGTCATGTCATGTATTTTAGACTGATTCTTCTAACTGATTATTCATATTTAAAACTTTTGGGTTTGTGTTGTTTTTTTTAATAGCTTTCAATTGAAATCGGAACAGAAGTTAAAAACCAAAATAAAATGTTATCAGAAATGGTAAGTATTTAGTCACTAACGTTCTTTAAGCACCGTGCAGGAATAAGAAGTTAATGATGTAAAGCATTCGGTGTTTAGTATGAACGTCTGTATTCAGACGCTGACAGCTTACTGTGAAATGGGACTGGTTCTGCAGCAACATTTCAGCTCCCAAAGACCAGTGTGCAAATGCATTTACTGCTTCCAAGGCACAGCCGAGGCCTTTACTTCAGATAATTACTGTTTCTCAATTGGCAAATATATATATAGGGTTATTAAAAAGGCAGTTCTATATTTAATTTTATTTAAGAATAGAGACGGGATACAAAACATAAAGAAGTCACAAATGCCTCTTTTTGCTTACATTTTGCTTTGGCTTGGGGAAAAAAGATATCTCTGGATAAACGGGTGAAAAGTTTTCCTGGTTAATTTTCAGAAACTGTCTCTAAAATTACTTTAGTTTTGGAAAAGTTGAAAAAACAGGAAGATCTGCACTTAGGAAACTTTAGGATTTTTTTTTTTT
>NW_009746316.1:0-1227 GCF_000703405.1 Apaloderma vittatum | reverse complement strand
TTCTTATCCCCCTCTGAGAAACGAAGGGAGCAAATGCCGTATGCGAACGGGCTTGGGCTCTGATACTTATTTTTCCTCTAGTTTCAGGGGCCTCTCTGTGCTCTGCAATTAGATTGACACATGTACAACATCCCTAGCCATTCAAGGGGGTTTGCAGGGACACTCCAAAGGGATTTTTTTTTTCCTTTCTCTTTTTGGGTGGAAGATATTAAAGAGGTATCTGTTGTTTGGCAATTTTGCTAAGTCTGTCTTCATTACTTCAACATTGTGCATTTGCTAATTTGGAAGCCCCTTCCTATTGACAGCTCTGCTCCATACACCTGCAAGCAATTTGCAGAGCTCCAATATAGGAGAATTGCAGAGATGGCAGCTCGCACCTATTTTATTTTTTTTTTTCTTCGCTTTTCTCAATGCACAGCAAATTTGGCTTTCAGTGCGTTATCTCTTTTGTTAATGCAAAAAGATTCCCTGGGCGAAAAAATTGCTCATAATTACCAGAGAGATGGGGAAACTGCATTAGAATAAATAAACCTGAAATTACTGTAATTATGTTGTGTTTGATGGGCTCGGCTTGTAATCAAGAAGAGAATACAGTGAAATGATGCTGACCCTCTTGGGTTTGCAGCTGTACGCGCACTTTGGGGTCTTTTTTTGCAGAAAAGAGTCATTTTGATCATCATTAAGCTGTGTGTAACCTATTTCAGAAGTGTTTGAAAATGAGGGGCACTTTTTTTTTCTTCCCAACAAGGAAAAAATATATCCCAAAATTACATTTTGCCATTTACAGGCTCATCCATAAGGTTGTGTTTGCGGGGTGACAATTGTTAAAGGTATAATATTCGAAATCAGGACTTAATCATTGTAATGAGGTATTGTTTCAATATAAGCACCTTTGGATTATTCATAGTTTAATTAATATCCTCATTATGAAAATCTTTGAATCAGATATTTGATGAACTACTTGTCAGCAACAAGGCAGAATTAATTAGGCCTGTATTGAGATTAACATTTTCAAATGTACAATTATAGTAGACTCTAACTCAAGACCGCCTCGCTGAGAGAAAACTAATAATTTCTCTATTTGAACTGTTAGCAAGACGTTATTGAATTAGGAGAAGTTAATGTATCTTTAAAGCGCTCCGAGCTGCTTGACCACCGTGTTCCCCTCCGGGCAAAGGCGTTTGGTCTCCGGCTGCGGCCTTCGCAGGGGCTGCGCGGGTGGCGGGG
>NW_009746315.1:0-1233 GCF_000703405.1 Apaloderma vittatum | reverse complement strand
TCTTCAAAAAAAACCAAAAAGAAAAAAAAAAGAAGAAAAAATGAAATGAAAATGTTCTTTCCCCTGACATTTTCTCTATATTTTCTTCTTGTGACCAATCACCTGTCCTGCTATCATGAAGCCAAGGTACTGCTGCCCTGCAGTAAGGGGGATGCCCACTGGATGTCATGATTGCTTCACAAAAGTGCTAACATGATGTAATTTATCTAGTAGTCAAAATGTTATTCCTGAGAGGAAGCAAGTTTAGGATGTATGTTTTGTGTAATTTTCTTTTTCAGCTTTTCATCTATACACATACGTAGATTCTCAGATTTCTTGAACTGTGCAGAGTCAGTAAGCCGTAGTTAAACCCTATGTCTGTTGGGTTATATGTGAATTGTGTGAAAACGAAACAACTACTTAAATTACATAGAAGACTCTTGCCACTGATTTCAGAAAACGTTAGCACCCACATACCTTTGAAAATTAGGGTCTTATTGCCATGATTAATGAAAGAGAGGGAGAGTGTGTAATTGCAATCAAGTAGATTCAATCACTTAATTCAGTGATTAATGAGATCAACAAATTATATATGGGTCATTTCAGCTTTAGACTCATGCCCTGCCTGTTAAGTTCTCTACAGAGAAAAAGTAAATAAGAAATGAACAAACAAACCAAAAACCTACTTTCCCCCTGCCAAAAACTCTTCTCCAATCATCTGAATTCATAGTGCATGGAAAATATAACTGCAAATGCCTACATTCTGCAAATGTCACTGGTGGCTAGCTCTTATTTTAATTTACTATTTAGATCTATTAAACAGAAAAGGAATCTTGCTAAATGTCATAATCATAATGACAATCCAAACGAAATTAGCTAGAAGAGTCAATTAGATTCAGAGGCCAAGCAGGAAGTAAAATGAGTCACCAGGAAAGGAGGATCCCCTAGACACTGCACAGCATGGATTGCCATCTTAAATGTCATGTGGAAATGAATACAGTGCTAATGTTCTCATTTTTAAGAATGGGTTGTTTGCTCAGTTTCCAGAAGGCAAGTTTTTTTTTTTTGGTTCTTAAAGCATTGGGGAAACCTGTGGACTATATAAACACAGAAATCATGCTGCCTGAACTGTAAGCACAGAAAGACAGTTCAGATGCACAGAGATAAATTTGTAGAAAAGAATTTGACAGGCAGCAATTGTAAATGTTTTCAGACACAGAATAATAGAATCATTTAGATTGGGAAAGACCTTTA
>NW_009746314.1:0-1217 GCF_000703405.1 Apaloderma vittatum | reverse complement strand
AAAAAAAAAAAGAAAAAGAAGAATCCCTCAACTATATTCTCTGTAAAAGTATGTTACATACAAGAAAAACCCATACAGTGTGAAGTAGCTTGTTACATAAAACTACTGATCCAGCAACTAGGCTGTTTTGAACAAAGGAGCTTTTTTAAGATAGAAGAACATAAACTAAATAAAATATCAAATGAATGGTACAGCTCTTCTGCACTGAAAGGAAATGCAAGTACTTTGTATTAGTTTAGTGCTGTGTACATCACTGCTATAGAACTCATGCTCAAAGCAAAAACAACCAGGCAGGATAAAATTACAGATTAATTATTTGATGATATTTTACAACCATAGAGCATCTTGAAATATACTTATTCAGTTTACCAGCTGTGAAGACTGCAGTCTTGTGAGGCATCACATTAGATTCCTATTACAACGTATTTGACACATTTTCACAATTTTTAGCACAAAAATTACTTCCTTTGAGAAAAAAAGATATATTTTTAATTTTACTCTTGTTTACCTAAATGCACAATCTTACCTTCAGATTTTTTGCCTTATTTTTAATGAAGAGCTCAGAAGTGTTTATAATACAGCACCGGTTTCAACTATTACTAAAAACATCTCTGTAGCCTCACATATAGAAACTCTCTCAGACCCACAAACTTCCCTACCTATAGGAAAACTAGTTTCTTTTTTTCTCCACTACTGCTCATGTGAATAACTGAACATAAATACCTATGCATACAGACCCACATAATCCTAGACTGAAAGAAATGTCATCTCCTTTTCCTATCCCCTCTACTAGCTTGAGTCTCTCCCCGTATTCACACTGTGCACCCCTCACTTTAAGTCATCTTATATCATCTTAAACTTCCTTCTGACATTTCTTAAATTTCTCCTGACATTTTCTCACCTCAATATACACTTGATTCAGCCAGTGAGGAAGACTCAGTACTGTGCATCCTATATCTGCCTGGGGAAAATAACATAGCTTTTTTTCCAGAAACCATCTATTACCACAGACACAGCAGACTGTGCCAAGCAAGAAATGAATCCCAGGTAATTTCATCTGTTCCCACACACTTCACCCCTTTCTTTATTTTTCATTATCAACTTAAAGCTTCCCACAATTATTCTCAAGCTAAAAACTAAGATTATCCACTATAAATAATGATGACTATAACCTGCTAGCATAGGATGGAATACACTTGTCTTGAAGAGGCAAGAGA
>NW_009746313.1:0-1235 GCF_000703405.1 Apaloderma vittatum | reverse complement strand
ATTTTTATACAGACATATCTATGTGTAGAAATGTATTTTGAGATTTGTTTTTTCTTTCTAGTAAATGCTATTACAGTTAGAGGTAATGAACATTTTACCAAAACTAAGCTGCCCCTGACAGCTGAGTAACTCCTGTTGCAGCTAGAAGGATTCCTCTCCACTTAAGATCATTGAAAGTAGGGAAAAGTCTGTGTTATGAAACACTTGCATGCACTACACTTCGATGTTGCTTTATTTGCTTGTGTAAAAGCCTTGATTATAAAGTCCTTGAACCCCACGAACAGCAGGAAAACACAGCACAAAACCCAAACTCCAAATCCCACATTAAAAAGAAAAAAAAAAAGAATTGATGCTTAGAGATTTGTTCCTGTGAACTGAAGTAAAATAAACCTGTCTTGTGTTTCTTCTGCTCTTTAAAAAGTGTACATGGTTGAAGGATGGGCAGGGTAAAGAATAAGTATGCCTGGAATAGTTCAAAGTGAGGGTCTGCTTTAAGCGATCTTTTTTTTTTTTTTTCTTTTCTTCCTCTCTGCAATTCTAAGGGACACAACAGTGGACAACTCCTGAATGTTGCTCTGCAGAATGAGCTGTGGTGCATTTGCTTTTGCACTTTTCTCGCTGTGGCATTTGGAAACAGTCTTATTTTTCTAAAGTTTTTTGGATGAGCAGTTTAATTTATTCATCTTAATGTTTATTCATCTTAATATTTATTCATCTTAATATAGGCAACAAAATGAAAAATAATGTATATGAATACAATGGAAATATTTAAAAATGTATTAATTTTTATTGTCTATTGCAGAATATTGATTGGAAGGACACGTCACTCATATCATGGATCTTACAATTTAACTTAATTTTTTTTGTCATCCAGAGATTCAAAAAACTTAAAGCCA
This sequence comes from Apaloderma vittatum, assembly GCF_000703405.1. Lineage (NCBI taxonomy): Eukaryota > Metazoa > Chordata > Aves > Trogoniformes > Trogonidae > Apaloderma > Apaloderma vittatum. The sequence continues at coordinate 339 of NW_009746313.1, read as the reverse complement.
CTGTGTCCTTGGTGCATATCGGACAAGGCATTTAAAAGTCTTGATATTTAAAGCCCTTCCATGCTCTTACCACTCTGTGTCTGAGCACTTTGTATCTTACACAGGGTGCATGATTGTACAACACCAAAAGTTAGTAGGTGCACTGTCCTTGTTGAGAGAGCCTTTGCTGAGTGGAATACCAAGAGCAGAAGGGAGTAGCTTTGAGGAAGAATGATCGTCGCAAGAGTTTGTGGAACTTCTGGCGTGGACCTGAGAGCTTGCGGTCCTTCCCTGCACCTTGAGCTTGTTACACTTAAATCTGAGGCTTCAGCCCAGAAGAAGAATCTGTGTATGTTTTCA
>NW_009746312.1:0-1238 GCF_000703405.1 Apaloderma vittatum | reverse complement strand
ACTGTCATTAAAGCAATAAAGAAAAGATTAGCACTTTGAGGGGAAATGTTCAATTTGCCTACAGGTGGCATTTACACCTTCTTCACTGGGCCTTTCCCTTCCTCCTTCTCTGGAATGGGCTGCTTCCCTACCTCCTACCACTGGCATCAGTGCAGGAATAATTAAAAAAAAAATAAATATGTAGACCTAATCATATTCAATTCATCTTAATTTTACAGGAAATAAGCAAAAGGGCTGGATTCCTGTAGACACAGCGTCTGGCGTGGAGTCTGAAGATGTTTCCTTCCCCTTCAAGTATCTAGTGAGATGCCAGGGCAAGAGAAAAACTCATCTGTTTAAAAACTGTGCATTTTCTTTTGCTCCTCAGAGATGTCCCTGGGACACAGCAGCCAGAGGAGGAAGCCAGATCTCATTGTGGAGCTCCATGGGCTGAGTTTTGCAACAGGTTGATTGCGATGTGATAACGGGGACTTTAACAGAAATACCAAATGTTTGCCTCACACAAAACGGGAATCAAACTGAGCTGGAATGCTTGGGAAAGGGAGAAATCTTTCAGACAGCCTGTCTCCAGCAAGAGGCTGAGAGATTAATACTGGCTTGATCCTGTGGGATTATCCCTGCTTGTGTATTTTTAATTTATTTATTTTGAATGTCTAAATAAATAAGTGATTCAATTGCATAAATTCTCTATCAGATTCAATTTTCACATATTAAAGAATTATCTTGTAATGCCACTTGTGTCCGTGTCTTATTAAATAGACCTGCAGAAGATTATTTTTTGTTTTCCCCTCAGTTCTAGAGTTAAGACGCTTGTTAGTAACACAAAATGGCAAACCAAGCACTAATGAGAAGGAAAAGCTTGTGGTGACCAAATCTCAAGAACACCACTCCATACAAATGCTTGGGATGGACCTTTGGCTGCACTCCCCTGCTCCCACGAAGACTTGCCTTAGTGGTCTCCATCGTGGTGTCAACGCAGAGACAGATCCAAAGCCTATGTCCTCCTTGCTTTTCTGCACCACCTTACGGTTCCTCCCTGTTTCACAGATTAGGGGAAAAAGAAAAAGAAAGCCTTCCCTGTGTTATTTGGCAGCATCAAAAGCAAAGGATCACCTTAAATCTCCCTTGACTCCCGACCTAGAGCAGTAGTCTGTGGGTTGGAGGGCTGCCCTCTCTGACTTCCTACCCTCTAGCTCCAATGCTTCCTTCTCCAGCCATGCTGGGAAGGCATCACACAT
>NW_009746311.1:0-1238 GCF_000703405.1 Apaloderma vittatum | reverse complement strand
ACAGCGGGGCAGTGATCTGCAGACTTACAGTTATCCACTTAAAAAATGATGATAAAAGCATCTGTCCTTCGGCTCCATCTGATTTTGGCAGGCATTTGGATGTAGGAGAGGTTTTACTGCCAATCAAGATATTGATTCGTAAACTGAATATTCTCTTTGTGGACCTTAACGAAACGCTCCTTAAAAGCTCACGAAGCATCACAGAACCCTGTAAAGTCAATATGTCATGTTTTATTTATTCCCTACTTAGCCATTTCTTTGATTGGTTAAATTTAGTGTCTGTAAACCTCCGATCTGCATACTCTACCTGAAAAGGCTCAGAAGAGCTATTTCAAGCTGAGGGATAAACACATGCTTAGAGATTTCCTAATATGGAGTTTACATCATGCACACACTGAAAAATGAGTTATTTAAACAAATAATAAGGCGTGGGCATGAACAAAGCATCATTGTGGAAACTTGCACAATTATACATGTATGTTGTTAATTAATTATGGCTTTATTTGTAATATTTATTAATTTTCTCTGAATATGCCTAGCTCTGCCTATGTACAGCAATAGAACCATCCATTTCTTTATTAGTTCTTAATGGATGCTAATTGTTGATGATCATGTGATGCAGTTTCAGTCATTTCTGCATCTTACCAAAACGACTGTTACATAGGAAGAAAACTACTCCAGAACTAAAACCAACGAGCCCATCAAAACTGTCACCACAGGCTTCTAGCGCACGCTCTGGTTTTAGGAGGCGATTGCAGATATTCAGTCCGATTCTTTCCTCATAAATCCACTGCCAGGCATTCGGAGATAGAAGGTGAAACACCGAGTACCTGCTTGTAAATTAGACATCATCCCCTTACACTGAAGGAGATGCTAGTTGGAAAACCAGTGTGATAACGCACTTAAAAGTTCCTGTGCGCGCGTGCAAGGGTACTGACGTCGATTACGCAGTTGATTGGGGGTGTTTGTGAGCGGATAACTTGGGAATGATAAGCTTTTCTTGTTTTCATAGAATCTTTTAGAATCTACATGAAGCGTATGAACAATGATAATCTATTGACGCTCATGCAATGCGGAGGCTAAGAAGGAAAGTAAACAAGGTACGTACAATGAAACTGATTGCATTAAGTATTACATAATATCACTACAGAACGATATTTTCAGCACAAGGATTTTCACATTTCACTTTCAGCATAATGTCATTCACAGCGTTTCACCCAGACATTCTTATAGTGGAA
>NW_009746310.1:0-1238 GCF_000703405.1 Apaloderma vittatum | reverse complement strand
GTATTAGCTGTAAATATTTGGCAATCTAGCAAGTCAAAACTGTTCCACTACCTCATCAAAACACAGGTGTCAACAAAACCCCAAAGCTGTCTTTCATATACTTCATCACCTTAAGACAAGATCTGATTTTCGCTCTGTGCACTATCCACTGCATTTTTTAGGCAGCATATATGATGTATAATTAGAATTTTCAGTGTTATGACGCGAGTGCTGCAACGTTTTCTGCAAAGCCAACCCAATGACTAAAGAGAAACTACTACACTTACAAATACAATACTAAGGACTCCACAGGTAAACGTGCACAGGGATATGGCAGTAGAAAGACTTCATCCAGACCCAGCACATCAACAATCAGCTAAAACTCACCTTCTTTCTTCTTCCAAATATTAAGACCAGAAAAGAAGTATAAGCTGAGGGCTGGGAGAGAAGACTCCACAGCACTCTTACTGAACAGACTCAATCCTCAGGACCTAGATTCAAAGGCAGGATTGAGTCTTTGACACCAAACATTCCCCCCTGCCGACACAGAGGCTATGTAATGTGATATGAAGTATTTCTCACAATATGTATAAAAAAATAGAAATAAAATTTCACCACACATGCACACCCATAGCCTGTTTGCAAGAGGAGGGAAAGAAGGGATAACGCGAGATGACTGACAAAAGTCGACTTAGAATAGCTTCAAATTATAATAGCCTGGCAGGGACTTACCTCCAACATCTCACTCAAACGCACATCAGTTCTTTGCTAAAAATAAAACAAAAAGCAGTTGATAACTACAGAGAAATGAAGGAAAACATTTTGCCATTGAACAAAACCAACTGTACATACCAGTGTTTTTATTGTTCTCAGAGACTTCAGCAGTCCAATAAGCAACTGTCGTTTCCTTTGATTTGCAAGAAGCCCCAAACTAGTCTGTGTGAAGCCTTCCTTTGCTATATTCAGGTGTCTGCAAAATTAAAAATTAACATAGTCTTCAAAGATACGTAAAAGAATACTTTTTCTAATAAATTCCAACATGTCCATTAAAATACATGCTAGAAAATGAGGTGGTTGTCATCGGTTGTCAGGAAAACCCCGAACCTGGGATGATACCAACAGACTGCTAAAAAGGTACATTTGCCCTTCTGCAGAACTTGTCTGGGGATCAGTGGTGTATTTCAGAAGGTTCCTGTTTTAAAGAGAACTTCCAGTTGAAAAAGTGAGAGCTGCAAGAGAGAAAGCAGCTGGTATTTGTT
>NW_009746309.1:0-1231 GCF_000703405.1 Apaloderma vittatum | reverse complement strand
AACCTCCTGTTTTCCTGTTTCTCCACATAAATATCCACCAGAGCCACAACCTGTGTTCGTGAATAATGTAGAGACATTTTTGCTAAAATAGATCACACCTATGCTGCTGATGTCTCTCTCCCTGCTGTTCTCAGCCAGAAGACATATGTATGTGCAGCAGTTCAGCTCCTGTGCTAGGACTATGCTTTACCAAAGAGCTACGGTCCCCACAGGACCACAGCCCTTACAGGGCCTTCGTCCAGTTCCACCAGTGGAAATATTACATGTGCATTACGTGATTAAGCAGAATGAAAGGCATTTTCATATTTCAGACTAAATAAAACTGAACTTTCTAGCTGAATCAGAAACTGAATAATCATAAAATATCAGTGTAAGAAAGGACGCTGAGAGGCTATTTAGTCTGTCCTCTGCCCCAAAGGAGCACCATGAAATGACAGGGTGACTTTCCTTTAAAACTTTGATCTTTCTCTCAGTAGATCTTATAAATTAGTATACTGAAGATCTGTGCCTTTCTTTTAATGGTAGGTGGTATATGCCGGACCTTGTATGGTTGTTTTGTGTAAATATATATGCATGTACAGACAGGGATGTAAAAGGTACACTAACAGTAGACTGTTGGTTATCTGGTTACAACAAAGATGATGATGCAAATCAAATTGCTAGAGGACACCTACAGAGTCCAGTTTCAGGTTTCACGCATATACTCCTAATTGCCACCTTTCTCACACTTTTTGCTTAAAAATACACTTCTAGTGACTGTCAGAAAAGGGATTCTGAGCTAAACGGGCCTTTGGTCTGACCAAAGACAGTAATTCTTATATTTTTCATTATTGTCTTCATCCTCTTGATTATTTTGTAGCACCTAATAGCTAACCAGGAATGATGCCTAGGAAAGGTACAAACAGAATAGTGTGTCTTTCCCAGAACAGCTTATGCCAATAAAATACAACTGCTGTAGCAGTACACAATCGATGGCCACATTGCACTAAAACATTGCAAAGCTTTCCCTCTGTATAGCTTGACTGGAGCACCACAGAAGTCATTTGGCTCTGTAAGCACTGCAGTATGGTACTAATGAGCTTGTTAGGCTTTGTGTGCTTTACTGCACAGTTTGCATACTTTGTGTACTTGGGATACTTCAGTGTTTTCTAGCTGTGCCAGTGGCATTTGCATTCTGATTGCTTAACAAAACAATGCTGCACATTTAAGGAGCGTCCTAATGCAAATAGAA
>NW_009746308.1:0-1238 GCF_000703405.1 Apaloderma vittatum | reverse complement strand
GTCTGTTTCAGAAAGATGAGTTGGAAATTATTAAACATCCATGATTAGGAGGTAGCTGCTCCGGGAGCCCAGAAATGCAGGGGCTGAGCTTTGCGGCGTGATGTGCTGCGAGAGAACAGCCAGTCAATGCCCTCGGCACAGCTGCTTCTCCCCACGCTTGTAGGGAAGGAGCTTCGCCAGGTCTCGGCTCAGGCTGAAGCCTCGTTATGGCAGATGCTGTTCATGCACACAGGGGAGGTTCCTCGCCCAGATGGGTTATGATCTCTCTGACATAGACACTTCGGAGCTTGAAGGCGTGGTGAAAGGGGATGCCTTGTCAGGCGTCTCAAAGGAAGTTTGTGGCAGAAGTGCAAACACATGGAATTCAGATCTGCTGAGCTGAAGCTTGTGTCCTGACTTCAAAAGCCCCTGTCTTCCGCTCAGCACTTTCAGACTCCTTTTTACCTGTCTCTCCTCTCCAGATGTTTGCTGGAAACTACTGTGCCGTGATGGTGAGGGATTCGGATCCACAAAGGAAATAAAAGAACCAAGAATTAATCTCCTTTGGGCTACACTGGATAGAAGTCAGAACGCTTGTGGATGGAAACTATCTGTTTGCCAGGGACTAAGGGGTTGACAGGAGACCTGTGAAGTGTTGTCGCTAGGGCCAGTATAAACTGGGACAAGCCCCATCATATCCTGAACACATACATCATTTTCAACAGGGAGCTGTCAATTGGCGCAGAGCGAGTCGGATGTCACTGGAGAAAACTGTCTGTTCTTCGGGGAGGGGAGGAATCTCTTCGTGACTCAAGAGTGGATGGTTTGGCAGCAGCAGCTCAGCCGACTCCTATCAGTGGATTAACAAATTACACAGATATGCTCCCTCCTTTGTATTTACAGCACGTGACTGGAAAGGAGGCTCAGGAAACAGGGATAATGAGAGAAGAGCTCAGTTTCCACATGTACTGTCAGCTGAGTGGCCAGAAGGGATTCTGATGAAAGCCAGCAGCTGGAAGAAGGACACTGCCTGTCTGCCTCCCTCTGGTGTATGTAGCTTGCTGTCTGAGGGTGTAAGGATCCCATCCCCTCATCCCAGATAAAACACAGCATTATAAACTACTGATACTTCCCTCTCTCTAATTCCCAGCACTTAAATTAATGCTGAGCCTGTGTCTTTAAGCCTTGTTTGTTGCTCCTCTTGTTGCCATGGCATTTAGCGTTTCCATGTTGGAGATATCCTTTTTTTTTTTTTTCCC
>NW_009746307.1:0-1237 GCF_000703405.1 Apaloderma vittatum | reverse complement strand
AACAACCCAAACTCTCTCAGCCTGTCTTCATTCAGGTGGCGCTCCAGCCCTCTGATCATTTTCATGGCCCATGACCCTCTTGTGCTGTGTACTCGAAAGCTGAGTGTGGTGGGGGTCTCGCCAGAGCAGAGTGCACCCCATGCTGAGCTTGCTGTTTAGGAGAGAGAGTTCACAACATGTTTGTGATTCTCAGTTCTATGTCTTTGGAACCAATTTAATAGAGCCTGCATTAGGGCCTGTAATGAAAACTGCCTTGGTCATGTGGGAAGGAAAAAGTAGAAAAGGGAATTTTTAGGGTTCCAAGCATGCTAAACTTATGGGGACGTAGTTTTAAAGGCCTGGGAGTGGGGTATGGAACAGAGATTGCTCCAACAACTGCTCAGTTTCAGTAGAATCAATTCACTCTGAGCAGGTGCGGGTATGAACATGCTCTGGGAGAAGTAGCACCAAGAATGGTGGTCGCTTCGTAGAGTACAGCATAACAGCAATACAGAATTGATCAAAGATTTCACTCGATGAATTGCCCTGGATTTAGAATTTTATTTGCTGGTTACAAAATGAAATGAAATTAATAACAAATGAAATGTACCTACTTAATATAAAATAACCTGTTTTCTTCCATCAGGCCCCACACCCTTAACACCAACCACTCCCGTGTCAGTCACGACCTCTGGTACAACTCCAACAAAATCTTTTACCACCACTTCAGGAACAACATCTAGTCACTCTACTCCAAGCACAACCACTTCCATCACCACCTCCAAAACCGTCTCCCCCGGCACAAGCAGTACTTCTGGGCCAACCGCAACATCGACTGCAGTCACTGTTTCGGGAAGTTCTACACCCACTACAGTTTCTCCACTCACTACTACAAGTCCGGCGCCAACCACACCTGGAAATAATTGTTCTATTTTGCCTAACGAATCTTATGCGGTGAGTAGATTTAATGAACTTTTGAAGCATTCTGCATAATGACAATGCTAGCAACATGCAGAGTAGGTGTTAATTTGGATAGAAAAGGAGGTGTAAATCCATTCTATTTCTTCCTGTTTCCTTGGGTGTCAGCGTGAATTCTGATGATGGTCGGTTTGATAGCATAGCTACTACTATTGGTTAGCTATTAGGTGGAAAAAATGTGTGCAATCACCATGTATGCACAAAATCACCTTAGACTTTACTCCCTGAATAGGTGATTCTCACTGTAATTTTAGCTGTTAATCTGTTCCAGCATTCCAGA
>NW_009746306.1:0-1237 GCF_000703405.1 Apaloderma vittatum | reverse complement strand
ATTCATATTTTGGGACATCATAGAATTAAGGAATAAATTTGACTCTTTTTCTTAGTTATGAAGCAATACCAGGAGGAGAGGAGAAAGAAAAACCACCAACCCCACCCCTCCCCCCAAATGGATTAGGAAAATGAAAGACTTTTCATTGTTCTACACATTAACATAAGAGATTTATTTATTTGCAGAACAGCTCGTACTCATGCTAAATATCTTGAGTATAAAATGATCATTAGAGGCTTACTAATGGCACATTAATTAATGGTGTGATAATTACCACCACTCAAAAAACCCAGCCTCTCACATTCAGAATCAGATGTATCAATCAAGTGTTTAAAACAGGCATCAACGACGTCTGTCAGCTCACGTCCTTTCAGCAATCACCCTTGTTGGATATATTCAGTAACACTTGTCTGATGTACTAAATTCAGATGATGGAAAATCCATTGTGTCAGTCATTAAATTGTTTCACTGGGTACTTATTGTCATTTGAAGATTGACACCTTATTTCTTACCCCCAGTTACTCTAGGTTCATCTTTCAGGTAATAGATTGCTATATACCTTTATCTACTGGCAGGATTCCTCAACTCTGAAATCTTTTCCTGTGCACTAGGCTGTGATCAAGTGATGTGTTTTGAGAAATTAAATAAAGGAAATACTTTTATTTTCTCATATTTAAATGTGGATTTTTAAAGCTCAGCTCAGTATTCTGGCTTTTTCTTCCCCTCAAAATCTTCAACTTTTTTCTGTCTCTTTTTACAAAGTATAAAGTTCAGTAAAGCTTTCCAGAAAACGTCTCCTTAATTCTATGTGTCATAGTAATAATCTGCCTTTACTTCTCTTCATTGTACCCCTGCTGCTTTTATGCCAAAGATTGCACCGGCTTTCATAGTTGCAGTATCAGGAAGAAAGTCATAGCTAGCTGTTCTTGCCCTGCAGCATAAAATTTGCTTAAAGAGCCAGGGGCTGAGATAATCAAATAATTAGGCAAAATAACAGTGACAGCAGTTAGATGTGCATTATGGAAACGTAGCAAGGCCATATCTTGGTTGTATGATTTAGATATCCTTTGAATGTGACCAATGGAACTTGGTCCTTCTAGTATCACCACTTTGCTAAAGTCCACCTACTCGATTATTTAAGAAAAGACACTTGTCAATGCTTTGAAAGGAAATTTTGATACTTTTGTCTTCTGGAAAGATCAGAGAAGGAAAAGAAAGAAAAATAATATTTTTTTTT
>NW_009746305.1:0-1218 GCF_000703405.1 Apaloderma vittatum | reverse complement strand
TTGTGTATTTCACTTAATTTCTAAAAGAAAAAAAAAATACAGAAGAAATAACACTTCCCTTTGAGAATGTTTAGTGCTTCTCCTCTATAAGCAAGCCTATTAGCTCAAAATTTCAATCGCATTAACTTTAATGACCTTGGTAACAAGATTCAGCTCTTCCTAAGGTACACAGAAATTTCATTCATGCACTTTATAAAGTATAATGACCACGAGTTATGAAAACGTCACATTTCTTCTTAAACGACTTACTGGATCTTTAGAGGCTTCTGTCTCTAAGCTCATTCCAGTACACCTTCTTCAGTGTACTTTACATCAATAGTATTTATGACTGCAGACAGAGCTACAGCTTTCTTTTAAATATTACACAGATTATTTCTTCAGAGGATGTCTTTCATATCAGGAGAGCTTAAAACATCCAAAGAGGTGTGTAGTATTCTGAACAAGGGCAGATAGCTGTTAGTAAACCAGTGACAACCCTTTCTACCGTCATCTTAGGTGAGGAGCCATTAACTTCCCAACACTGTGTTTATGGACAATTCACAATGTGTGAATAAACCTTGACACTTCAGAGATGTGTTGTAGGAAAAAATTAACATGTATAAAGTATACTGAGGACAATTAGTAAAAGTGTTAAGTACTTTTGTTATTGATGCCAAAAGGTAAGAGCTTGCTAAAACCCTGTTTTCAATGAAAAAAACCCATAAATATAAAGAAAAAAGTATATGCAGAAATGTGTCTCTTTAAACAAAAACTGACAACATTAAGGCTTATGTTGGAGCTTGTCAAGGACAGACAGTATGGTGCCTGCAACTGTCCTTTTGCTTGGGAGCACATGTTGTGGTCATGTGTGAAGGTGACAGATATGGAGGGAATGAACTATGCTCTTGGAAGATTCTACATCACAGTTGGTCTTAAATCCATTCATATTCATGATAGTAACAAACACCTTGACTATGGGAACCAGGAAAGAGGTTCCACAGATCAGGTTTTCGGCAACATTATCCTCACGGTATGCGATAAAGATGAACAGAAGGAGATCTAGCAGCAGAGAGATGCAAGATGTGGGAAACCAGATTATAAATCTGAACGATTACGTCCAATGCTTTGCCTATGTAATATGAAATGGGAAAGTATCAGTCACAATAGCTGAGGCAGCCAAAGCTGATGCAGGCTAGAGATGAGGGCCTCCAACTAGATTAACAAGGGAGCTCTTCAGCA
>NW_009746304.1:0-1234 GCF_000703405.1 Apaloderma vittatum | reverse complement strand
TCTTTTCCAACCTTAATGATTCTATGACACAACTAGGAAAACGGGTAGAAACATCAAACTAGAAAATTACTAAATTGAAAGGGGAAGCTCTGTTTTTTTGGGGTCTCCACAGCTCCAAACAATATCTCAGTGATAGGAACTTTACAGACCTCAGATGTTAAGTGACCTCCCCAAGAGCTCAGGCCCTGAGCTCTTTATCACCAGGTCTCTGTGCAGAACAAAGCCAGGTCCTCCCAGCTCCTCCTAAGTGACTCTATGAGCACTCATTAAAAGCACAGTAAAAGGGACAGCAAATGGTTTGCTAATGAAGTCTGATTCTGAGGTGCACTGTGAATAGAGACGGAGTAGCATAATTGTACTAGTAAAAGTAACTGCGGTCACTGCCACATTGTTGTTTGCTCTTTGATTTAAGCAAAAAATAGTCTAAGGTGGCCATAATTGGGGGGATAAAAAGAAAAAGGAGGCAGGAGAAACTATGCCGTTTTTGCATAAGCCTGACTGCATGATTATAGGGTGTTGGAGATGTCTAAGCAGGAGCTACTGAATATTTAACCTTAGAAATGGAAGCTGGTTGTCTCCTGTCCTGTTAACATCCACACGCGTCTTCCATTAACTCTAATTAGGGTGAACAGGTTGTTCACGTAAGTATCTCCATAATTCATGTTAATAGTAGTCACAGGCGAACGCTGATGGAAGATGTAGCACCACGTTTTTTTCTCCAGGGTTAAACACTCTGCAGCCTGTCTGCCTCTCATTTCCACCACCTCCCCTGAGGGCTGATGGGAGAGTCAGCTCCCGGGACCTCGGCCAGCCTCACCCCCTGAGCCCTGCCACCGGGGATGCAGGTGCTGGTAAGTTATATGGAGCATAATCCCCCCGGCAGACGGAGGGGACTGGGCAACTTTGGAATGCTCACAACAAGGTACCAACAACGCAGGCTGACATTCCCTGGTCCTGCAAGGAACCTGGGCTTCACAGAGGAACAACGCTGTTTCTGTCATATATTGTTATCTTCAATTAACAAACCAGAGAGCAAACAAGATTATAGCAGCAACCTCAATTACCCTTATTAATGCCATTATGCTGCCCTTAGCTGACAGAATATACCATATTCCCAAATCAGACGTTATTAAGGAGCCATTAAATTTGCAAATGAGAACAGTTAAGTTATCTGCCGTAATCAGAATGGTAATAATGCTACTACTAATAATGCACCTTCTATTGTGCTTCTGGC
>NW_009746303.1:0-1237 GCF_000703405.1 Apaloderma vittatum | reverse complement strand
TTGGGGCCGCGTAGGCCTGAGGAGCGGTGGGTTGCCAAGGTCCTTGGAAGAGGTTTTGGCGATCCAAAAAAACTTAGAAATCCGCATTTCGGCAGCGGATTTCTCATGTTGGTGGCGTGGGTTTGGGTGCTTCTCTTAAAAATCCCCCCGTTGCCTGTCTAGGGTGAGTTTTTGGGTTTTCTCGCTGTAGACGTGATTATTTTCCAGTTGGGATAAATAGGTAGATGACCCTTGGACCAGATTTAGTCAGCTTTATCAAGGGAGTTTATCAGGAGACAGAGTGTAGGAGGTGAATGTGAGAGAAAGGATCAGAGCCACGACTTAAATTATGTGGCTAAAACGAGACAAAACCAAAACGAAGTGTTTTGGAACCTTAGAGACTTCTTACAAAAGGCATAAGAAATTAAATTAAAAGCGCTTACTCGTGCTGCCTTATACCTGAGCAAACACCGTTTGGGTTCCAACAACTCCCCCACAGGTTGCGGCACCAACGTGCACGTCAGAAGGAAGTTGGGCTGTCAAATCCCCAAGCAATAGCGAGATCTTGCTTACCTGGAGTGAAGTTCAGATGGGAAATCGAGGAAGGGGAGGGCTCCCCATGACTGTGTTTAGCCTAACAGGATGTCCTCTGACGGACAGGATCTGGTTGAGATCAGTGCTGGTGTTGGCTTGCCGAAATCTTGAAAGTTCCCTGGGATCCCGGGCAGCCGAGCACTTAGAAAAAAGCGCTTTGATACTTTTTGGCGCAGCTCTGAGCTTTGTTTTGTTTGTCCTTCTGTTTTTTGGTGGTTTTTTTTGTGTGAGTGTGTTTCGTTTTGTTCTCGCTTTGAATGCTAGGGGCAGCAGGCCAAAACAAACAACACTTCATTACAAAGAACACGGCCAAGCTCGACCGCGAAACCGAAGAGCTGCACCATGACAGAGTTCCCTTGGAGGTGGGCAAAGTGATCCAGCAGGGCCGGCAGAGCAAGGGCATGACACAGAAGGACTTGGCCACGGTGAGCGCAGCCTGGCACCCGCCAGCCCCAGCCCCGGCTCTCCTTGGGCAGATTTGGGCACCTCGAGGCTGTGGTGGATGCTCTTCCCATCTCCTCGTGGGGGGTGGGATGGTATCGTGAGCAGGATGCTCGGTGAACGCGACACCTCTGATCTCCAGGCGACGTTAGTTATCTGGGAGATGTTGTAGGCAGGCTGTGGTGCCATCCAGAGATCTGGGCAGGCTGGAGAGCTGGGCAAA
>NW_009746302.1:0-1230 GCF_000703405.1 Apaloderma vittatum | reverse complement strand
GGGAGGTGAAGGCTTAAATCCTTCCTTTTGCATCTGTTTTGTTACACCAAGCAGAAGACTTGCAGGCTCAGGCAGCATGGAGAAGAGCAGGTGCCTCTGGGTTGTGACAGGCCTGACCTCTTAGCAAGATCTGAATACGTAGCTCAAATAAAAGCAGAAGCAGCACAAAACAAAGAACTTTTGTCAGAGTAAGCATGGCATTAAGTCACTGTCCTCAGGTTTGGGGGATGTCTCAGGGGCAGGGAATATAGACTTACAAAAGAACTCAGTGACCATGCATGCAGGTTGGCCTCTCTTACCCTTCAGGTCTCAAAGTGTGCTTTCCTCAAATGTGTTGGGGTTTGGAGGGGCTTAGTTTTAAACAGAAACCATGCCTAAATATTCTTCATTGGCTTTTAATGGCATTTTTCTGTTCCTGTACATCTGCAAACTCGTTCTTTCTTTTCTTTTCACTGCTATAGCAAAGCTGGGAACTTGTGCTTCAAGTTCCAAGGACTTGTCCATTCAAGTTCGAGGGCACTCCAAGGGTCCTGTTACGTGAATGGTACGTGAGCAAAAAGCAAACCATGTTTTACGTCATTCAGCAGCCATTTGTGCTGCTGGCAGCACCAGCTTCTGCCTGTTGGCACCTGAGAGCAGGAGGACCTGCATGCCGAGGGCTCTCCCTTTTCTGAAGAGCCTCAGGTTGCAGAACTGCATGAAACGTTTGGGTGGGTGGGATGGATTCTACTGGAAACCACAAGTTTCCAGCTTTGCTGGAGGTGGCAGCGTGCTCAGGCTTCCCTCAGATGGCTGCGAGCCGGCAAGTGCCTGATGCCGCTGGGGGTTGCACAAGTAGGAGGGACGTTAACCTGTGCTCTGAAGGCCTTTGACCCAGGTTTCATCAGGTGCTGCTCTCTGGGTTCACCGGCCACAGAGCTTTGCGGGTTTGACGTCTGGGTCAGGGTGAGGCCCATCAGAGCAGGCCACTGGCTCGTGATGTGGAGCAGTGAGAGGGCTCATGGTGAGCCTCCCGCCATGCACCCTCTGCCCCCTGGCCTGGCACCCCCATTTAAGCCCTGGCCCTTGCGTGGGCTGTGCTGTAGGTGTGCAATGCCTGGCCCTCTACCTCACTGGTCCTGATGTGGCTTCCTGGTGCCTTCCAGGGGCCTGCCTCGTCCCTGCAGCGCAGCCTGGTCCTTGTCAGGCTCTGGCTGATCCTTCACTGTTGTGGCACCTGCTCCACCATCC
>NW_009746301.1:0-1198 GCF_000703405.1 Apaloderma vittatum | reverse complement strand
TTTTTTAAAAATAATTTATGACTTACAGTTTGTGGAGTGACCATCTTTCTACTTAAAAGTTTTAAAATAATAATACTTTCATTGAATATCTGCTTACTGAGGAATAAAAAATTGTTTAGAAATGATTTAAATTTTACTCTGTAAAAGCATACACTTATATTCAGCAATTGAGCTTACAAAAAGCCTTGCATACACTTCCATACCAGGTCTTAAATAATTGCTCACATAAGCACTTTCACGTGAGTTTTATACAAATGCCCTGCCATGCATATTCTCAACATGTGTTTGTGTAAGTAATGCAAGATGGAGGGTGTGCTGTAGTATTTTTTTTTAGTGGAAAAAAGGTTCATTTACCATCAGACATTTTCAGCATAATGAAACAGTCAGACTTTCTCTTAATTCTGTGCCTAAACCCTGGAACACATAGGGAAATTATGCCACTGTTCAAGAGGAGAAAGAAACTTCTCGGTCCACCTCCTGGTGGCCAGAAACTAGCAGGTTAATTGTCCTAGATGAGGACTTCTAAAAAGGCCCAAATCAGAGTATATTCATGTCTGACTGCTAAGCAGTAGGGCTGTTACACAAAGGTGTCTCCTTACATATTCTTTCCCTTTCTAATCCACTAGGACATAGGCCGAGGACAGGTTTGGTTTGTAAATCCCAACCCTATAATTCAGAGCTACAAAGAAGCATCTACATCTAAATGTTCTCTTTCCATGGTTGCTATTATGGGACATACTTACACATTTGCATTTGCTGGCTGCCATCAATCCCATTCAGCACCCATAAACATATATATAAAATCTAATGGTTTTTTCAGTGTGCTCAAGTCTGTGTAACTAGTTTTAAGGCACTGCAACCACCAGTAGAGTTACACCTAAAGTCCCTCCCTACCTTGAGTCTAATTTTTCCTCTAAAGGTAGATTGCTCAGTTTCACAAAGATGTTATAACAGAGAAATATTTTATAAAACATAAGTTAAGATGATATATCATTAAGGTCATACCTAGGATAACAGAAAAATACGGTCATGGGAATTACTATTCTACTCAAATTAGTATTACCATGATTGAAATAAATATCGAGAATTACCTACTGGTTCTTGTGACGCCTTAGGGCATCCAACCACAGGTGTAACTTACCTACTCTCCCAGATACTATTGCCTGATTCAGGAAATAGAAAATCAGAAGTGAGGTTG
>NW_009746300.1:0-1231 GCF_000703405.1 Apaloderma vittatum | reverse complement strand
GAAAAAAAAGTGTAAAGGGAGGCAGACAGCTAGGAAGGTAAAGTAAGTTGGCAAAAAATAGTTCCCTAGGAATTTGGTCAACTAAATATAGGCCCCAAGTCACCTGCTGGCTGGAATTAAATGCATTCCCAGAGGTAGTGTCTTTTTCTATTCTCTTTCTCTGCTTCAGCTCCTTTGCTTTCCTTATTCTCTTTTGTTATCCCAGTTTGCTTTCTACAACTTTGTTTCCTATTTCTGTGACATCTCTACTCTGTTTAAATATTTTTTTGCCTCCACTGCACTTCTGCTTCAGATAATGCCTCCTTTCCTCTGCTTATTTCTTTTTCCATCCTCTACTGCCCTCTCTGATAACTTATTCCTTTGCTGCCCTCCATATTTGCTGTTCTTTCCTTTGCTTCTGATTTTTTGATCCATTGCCACACAGTTTTGCCGGCTTTCTTTGTTGCCCTTCTTTCTGAATTTTCTTTCTTTCTAGTAGCATTAAGACAGCCTGTATCGTAATGTGTTTTTATACCACCAAGATCAAGGTAAAATATTCAGACCAATGAAATTATATGTGAGTTAGAATTAAAGGCAGATTTCTTTTACATTTCTCCTCATTTTCCTCTCTGAGGATAAGACAGAGGATCAAAAACCTCTTGTACATCAAAAGTGTTTTTCTAGTTGTCAAAATGAGTTTTAGCAGTTGATAATTCCTCACTAAGTGACCAAATATGCTTCCAATAAATTTGTGATTGACCTTAAGTCACATCAGTTTTAGACTTTTTTTTTGTTTGTGTTGCATTAACACTGTAAAATCTACAGTGAATTTTGAGAGCAAACAATTCCTGAAACAGAAACAAGAAACAAAGTAAGAAATATCCATTAGATACAAGATCAGGTATCTAAGATAGTTCTAGAGTCAAGCTTTCAGAGATTTTTAGAGCCAAAAGCTTATTAAAAATGTTCTCCAGTTGTAGGGAGAGAGGGAGATTAGCCAAAAGGAAGACCATAGATGGACTTGCAACAAGTGTCACAGTGGCCCTGACAATGGCAGAGCACAGATAGGCTGCTGAGATCCCTAGTCTCCAGTCCCGGTGGCTTTTTGTCTGTTCAAATGTCAAAGATTTTTAGCGATGAGGCTGCCCCACTGCATTATATGAAATTTTCTTCTGCCATGATGCTCTGCCTCTGCTGAGGAAGACACATGTTCAGGATGTAACAAACCAGGACTGTCAAAGATTAGGAGTAT
>NW_009746299.1:0-1227 GCF_000703405.1 Apaloderma vittatum | reverse complement strand
GTGTCAAAAAGGCCCCACCAAATTAAAAGGTTCAGGAACTGCCCAGAGTCAACATTATAATTGCACTACTTTCTCTGGCCACTTATTTGTAAAATGGAGCTTCTTTCATGTGGGCCTCACACGTGCCTCAGAAAGGCTAGAGTTCAGAAAACACATCATTGTGTCCTTTTGGCTACCAAACCTCAGGAAATAAACTAACCAGAAAGTGTCCAGATAGAACAACAGAACAAAAACCAACCAACCAAACAAACATAAAAATCAAAGGTGGAGAAAATAAATCCCCAAAGAAAGATAGGAAAACCTGAAGTTCGTTTTACTGAGTCAGAGATTGAAAAAGACAGAGTAACAATTTTCAGATACTTGAAATATAGATGTTCTTTCCATTCGCTAGTGAAAGGAAAATAAGTAATGGTTTAAATTAAGAAAAGAAGATGTGAGGTAAACGTGAGGGGGAAAAATCTGTATGATTAGAAGGATAATTAGAAAATAGAAGAGAGGAGCATTTTGGAAGGTGATTGACCCGCTTGACTGAGATGCTTTTAAGAACAGAGAAAGGCTCTTGGTATAAATGAATCTGTCTCAATAGAAGGATGCACCATAGGACCTCTCAAGGACCCTTCTAGCCATATTTACCATGATTATATCATTTTACAGTACGGGTACAAAGCTTTCATACTTGTAATGCAGTAGACACATTGAAGATATGCAATTGTTATATCTCGGGATGGATCATATTCCCCTGTTCTTGGGAAGATTAGCTGTTGCTTGGGGGAAACATGAGAGGCAACTAAATCTTCTCTCAAAGTGAGTAGAAGCAGAGGTTGCTACTGCCCATGAAGTCAGCTACACATAACACCAGTCAGAAATTGAGCCGTGTGGGGAAAGAATTGGGCCTATTCACTGTGGACATACTGCATATTCAGAGATCTGATTGCCATGTGTGGAAGTCATCATTACACAACCAAAGCCTAAAATGTCAGACGCTTAAACACAGAGTGTGACAGTAGGTCTGGCAGATAGAGGTGCACTTAGGATGCAGAAACAACATTAAGACAGTTTTTTTAGCAGAAATCAAGCCGTAAAAGAGACAGAAAGAGAGAGAAGAAGAAAGAAAAATAAACAAAACAAAAAAAAGAAAAAGAAAAGCTTGGATTATTAAGCAAGGAAACTACCTTCTGTTACTCATTTCTACTACATCAGATGAGTCAGAGTTTTGTAAATTATGGT
>NW_009746298.1:0-1225 GCF_000703405.1 Apaloderma vittatum | reverse complement strand
CATTAAATCCTCCTAGTCTTTTTTTCCCCTCTACGTTCTGTGAGCAACTTAAATACAAGTGATCTATTGTATTTAGCTTAGGAGAGTGAGAGGTAGGGTGTATGCACGCATGTTGTACTGAATTTGATAGTGTTGCAAAGAGTTGGTAGGACATGAAGCTCTACTGCCTTGTTATCCCTGTCATTTGGCTTCATCTCCCTGCATGTCCTGAGTGAAGAAGTCCCACCCCTCCCATATACTGTGGGAGTGGGGAGGGGTTCTCAGCTGTGACTTGCAAAGCTTCTGTCCTGGTCCTTTGACAAGGTGCCCTGACAAGTCTAGTAGGGTACTTAAGCTGTTGTATGGGATGCAATAGACTGTTTCTTTCTGGTAAGTCCGGAAAAATCTGAGAGTTAAAGCTCCTACAGAGTTAAGCCTGAAGATAATTAACTGAGAGTTGTGCTGGAGTTCTTTCCTGTCGAAGTGAAGGAAAGACTAGACATACAGGTTGCAAGTGCTCTGAAGGTCAACATCCTCAGATTAATTTAAACTGTTTTAAACAGAAATTTTGATTGGGAAGTGATGATGAGATTTCAGTGTATTGGTTGATGTGTTCTGCACAGCTGCATTTTTGCCCCTCTTCATTTTTATCAACAGGCAGCTGTGGTTGAAGCTGTTTGGCATGTAGAAACAAAAAAAAACCCAACAAAAAACCGAACCACCCAAGCCTGTACACTCTCAGCAGAAGATCCATTCTGGTGGAGCACATCAAGAAACCTCAGTTTGCTGTTATGAGCAAGTGGTGCACATAGAATGTTCCAAGAGCGTTGTGTGTTCTCGTTCCCCCTTCTCTTGCTAACTGGCTTTTTTTCATTTTTGGTGGAAAAGTAACCCAAACACAGTACACTTGAAATTGTTATGAAATGTGCTGTTCGTGTGGGTTTTATGAAGTGATCTGGATTGCAGAGCTGTGCAGTACTTTGCAATTCCAGTATCTGACTTAGTTTGCAGAATTTCTTTTAGGATAACTTGTACCCTCTCTCTTCCCCCACTCCTTGCCTGTCTTCTGACTGTTGAGCCACACACTCGCCATGTTCGCTGTGGTGCTCGCTCTGTGGTAACTGGTGACACTTCTGTGCCACAGTGACTCTGTTCCAGAGCTTGCACTGCTGAGCTGGCTGTTCATTAATGCGTGTGTTCTATAGATAGCGTTTGCTGTGTTTAATAAGTTCTAGTAAGTATAACG
>NW_009746297.1:0-1232 GCF_000703405.1 Apaloderma vittatum | reverse complement strand
CCCGAAGCACCCATCAGCCTTCCCAACCTCCCTCCGTCTGAATAACGATGTAAACCCTCGTGTCCAGCACTAACAGATGTGGCTAACATTGTATTTTTTAAGTCTAATTCTCAAAAATGACAGGAAACCTTCCAGTCTTGCTAAAATTTGCTCTCTTCTTGCCAAGGCTACGGTTTTTGGAGGCAAGTCTGGAGGATTCAGCTTTTGGCACAAACTTGAAACATCGGGTTTTGGGCACGTGAAAGCGACACTGGAGTGCCTAAATTCAAGCTACAGAATAAAAAACAGATTAATTTCTGGAAACGCTGAGGGACAGCAAGGAGAAGTGCAGACCCAGTCTTTCAGGAACCAGGGAGCTGCTCTTGCAAGTGCAGCAGAACTCCCCAAAGCGCACTCCCACCTAAGCCCAGGCTGGGCTGCTTTGCACGCACACACCAATTTGTCTTCCACAAGAGCCTACGCAATGTTTTTCTCTTGCCCAACTAGTGCAGTACACTATGGAAAGCTTTCTAAATATTTGTATGTAAAAATGTTTGCCTACCACAGGAATGCAGGCTGTGCCAAAGGTCAGAAAATAATCAGGAATTCCTGTCAGGCAGGTGATGGTTCTTCTGCATTCATGTCTGGGAGCTTTATTTTCATCTGTGGCCAAACTACTTAAGGTCATTAACGTATGCTTCAGCCTTTCTGCTTTCTTATAAATTATCTTGAAGGTGTAGTGTCTTACATATAGAAATGTTAATAAAGCACTTAAATAAATAAATAAATACAGCATTTAAAGCATTTAAAAGCGTTTAGCTCAAGACAAGACCTGAACAGAGGCAACAGGGTTAAAGGTCTACAGCAGCCGGAGCTGACCCACTGCAGAGGCCAGGGGCTTCGGCAGATTTCTCCAGAGCTGCTGAAGTTGCTGATTCTCCCATTATCTGTGGAGACTCAGCTGATAAGGGTCTTTTGTTCTACAGCTTATTCACCTACTGATTTGTACTAGAAAATAGTTTGCCTGGAAGCAAAATACAATGGAGAACTTCATCGTGTCTTTCCTGGTGTCGTGGATTAATTTTAATTCTGCCAAGAAATGGGTTTTCCCTTCACAAAATAACAATCCTCTCAACCAGCATGACATCAAGTGCTTTGACTTCCTGTAGCCCTGAAAACGCTTTTCATGGCCACGGCACGGAAAGCTTCCATGCTGTTCTGAGGAGATTGCAAGCTGAAGATCAGCGCTCCTC
>NW_009746296.1:0-1217 GCF_000703405.1 Apaloderma vittatum | reverse complement strand
CATTTTAGGTTACATATTGTAACCCAAGACACCTCCTGATTTTCTCACTGAGGTAAAGCGACTCGCCAAAACCGTGCCTGGATTTTGCCCCCAGAGCAGAGATTTTGTGCGGCCACGGAACCGCTGCTCGTTGCTGCCCCGAAAAACCCTGCAAATCCCTTCCACAATAGGTGCGGTGGGGAGCGAGGGGACGCGTGAACAAAATCTCAAACAAAAAAGAACGCCGGGACCTTGTTTGCTCTGCACAGCTCGCTGCTCGGAGGCGATGGGTGACGTTCCGGCGATTCAGAGGACGAGCCGCAGAATGTTGTTGTGAAAGAAGCTCCTGGAACGGGCACAGCACGTTAACGTGTAACAGGAGGTTCACCTGCCTTCTCCCTGCTCGTTTTATTGTTCCCTTGAGTATTATTTTTCCCAAGTTTTCCTCGCCTGAAGTGTCGTAGCAGGGGCCCTTTTTCAAGCTCCCCTGCGCTGATCTTGGCTCCTCTCTCTGCAGCGCGTCAGCAACGTGTATCCCAGGGCGAGGATTTTTGGGCAAGAATAGGTTGAAGAATGGAAAGTTTCTCTTAAATGGAAAGATTTCCTCTCTTGAAGGATGCGCCAGCCCAGCTCAGCACCGGAAAGCAGTTAAATGCAGGAGATTTTTATGTGTAAACTAGTAAAAGTTTAAAGATATTAAAAATATTTTCCTCAGGTGGCTGTGTGCCAGTGGGAAAAATGCCTAATGAATAGTCTAATGTGAAATTTATAACTTTGGTTCAGGCTGTGAGCATGGTTTGGTTTTTTTCTGAGGGATGCTGTAAAGTACCAGAAGTATCTATTGAACTCTGGTCTCTGGGCAGCCTTAAGAGCAGTTTTTTTCCAGTTTTATGCCAGTAATTGAAGACAGTGAAGTTAAATTGGAGCAAAATGAGTAAAGTGGAAATGAATCACGGTCCTTGTCTCTGTGGGAGAAGAGAGAGAAGACTGTGTTAGAAATTGAAGGCATAATCGTGGAGAGGAATATTTTAGAGCGCTGCTGGTTTTCTACCCTTTCTCTGAAGAGATGTGGGGTTTGAAGGGATTTTAGGTGAGGTGCATTAAAGGATTTCCAGAGGTATTTGGCCTTGTGTTAGCTTTTGCACTCCCTTTTGCGAATGTACAATTTAATATAATGCTCTTTCAACCGTAGTTTGATAACAACATGGGGCAGATACTTCTGGAATCCTCCTTTTTCC
>NW_009746295.1:0-1207 GCF_000703405.1 Apaloderma vittatum | reverse complement strand
ATAGGTATTAATGCCAGCAGACACTGTCTATCACTAATAGCTGCTAAAGTAATATATTCCACTTGTTTTTAGCCTTTATTAGTCTTTTTACGAAGGGTTACAAGACCCTTATGCATCCATTAGCCAGTCAGCCATGCGAAATTAATGTGGAGCAATTTTCATAAGCGTTACTCAGAACTAATAATAATTAAGCATTATTTTCTGCTCAGATAACACAGAAAATAAAGTCTGACTTTTATGCCAAGATGGGTTTACATTAGCTTAAGGTAGATGAATTAATTCTCATTTACAAGGCTTCTCCACCAGCTAGCCAGAAAATATCAAGGTAATTAAAACCAATTTGTGAGGTTCTGTCCCATTACACATTCACTGAGTTTTCTCATCGCTGCAAATTACAGGTGCTTTTATGCCATTGTTAAGTTGGGACACGAAGGAGACCTCACTGCTTTTCTCTTTCCCCATCACTTCCAAGAAAAGCAACCTCCTTGTGAAGGCCAGAAAGCATTTGGCAATTCACTTTGTTGCTGCAGAACAATGAAGGACCATGCGTTGAATGAAGGACCAGCTCAATCTCAGCTCAGGCTGGGGTGTGGGCCTCTCAGCAATGCATGCACAAGTCCTCTAACAAGGAAAAACATGCTGTTTCCTTGCGATTTACTAATTACTTGCATGGGATTCAATTTGGCTAATTGCAAAGCCACAGGGTTTCTACAGACAGCACTTTATAGACAGCTCAGAAACAGTTCTCCTCAGCCAGACAGATTTTTCTCTGCTGCCTTTAACAACTAAACCCCAGCATTTGCAATCTGGGTAAATAAGACTGATTAGTTATATGATGCTACATCTTCCAAAGCTGGGTAAAATATTTCTTGCCTTTTTTCTAGCTTAAGGAGATACTGAATATGACATGTAGTCGTGTCCCAACAGCTTGACGTATCACCTGAGCAGCTGCTGTGGTCCCTGAAGATGCTCTTATCTTGGCCAAGCTGCAAGACAGAAGATACAATAGTCCAGCCAATAATTAGCTGTAACCCAGAGCTATCCTACCAACAGATAAACTAAATAAGTAACTAAGACCTTTTTCAGGATTTCACCTTTCCAAGAGGAGTAGCTCCTTCAGATGCCATATCTTGACTTAGCATCTGAGCTTAGCAAATAACTGTGCCTGATGTGAGCCATCAGTATGGAAAATCTGTGGGGTTTTTTT
>NW_009746294.1:0-1210 GCF_000703405.1 Apaloderma vittatum | reverse complement strand
TCCCTGGTTACCAGTCCCTGCTTCCACGCTTAGTCACGCAGGGTGACTTAGTTCAGTACAGTTCCAGAATACTCATTCTTTCTCTGCAGAGCTCTTTGTGACATGTAGAGCTATGTGTATTGTGTCCTTATTTTCAGACATGTCACTCCTTAGTAGGCTGGGTTTAGATTTGTTTAATATAAACAGAGATTCTGCCCTACCTGATCTTGCAGCAGTGGATGCTTTCCTTGTCATCTCAAAAAACTTTGTCTGAAACTATTGGAACTTGTATAATTTTTTTACTGTACCATTGCTAAGTCTCTTCAAAAAGTATATTAGTAAAGGGATTATTGGTGAAGATAAACTTCTGTAATTACACTGAAATACAATTTAGTTCACTTTCTAGTTAATTCTCATGAGCCTTTTGGCAGGTGGAAAATGAATTAGGATTTTAAGGCAAAGTACAATGGCAGATACACATAACAATTAAAGGAAGGGAACATACAGGATATTTTTTTAGCTGTTGAGAGTTTTCTTGGCGTGCATATACACTGGCCACCTACGGTGTCTGCTCAGAAGGGGTGAGCGGCACCTGCCAGTGCCTCCATGAAGTGAGTGCGTAGGTGAGTTACCGTGGATCGTAGTGGGGATGAAGATCCTGCTGGATACAGGACCTTTTAGTATATCATAAAAATATTTTTAGCATTTACATAATGCTTCTGAAAGCCTGAACTGAGGCTACAGATGAAATTTATTTTTTCTAAAGTTCTTGTGACATCATGTGAATTTTTTCTTTTACTTATTTGTTGTCCTAACAAATATACCTGTAGTGTTGAAAGTCGCCTGGGTGTATTTCCATTTACAGGTGTATAACTTGCACTATAAATCTCAATTTTTTTCTGTCATGTAGGTTTTTCAATAGATTTTTCTATAGTTTTGACAAGTAAGTTCCACAAATTTATTTGTTTCAATCCTAATGTATACAAAGGGGAAAAATAATAGTGAATCTTTATCTTTGTCATAGGGATGTTGTGAAAATGTATATAAAATCTATGCAATTAAATACATGTTGGACAAGGTCTTTCAATAGCCATAACCATCTCAATCTATAAGTTAAGGTACAGTTAAGGTCAGTAGTAGAACTTCTGCCACTTGTTGATAGGGGAAACACTACCTGTGATGTAGAATGAAAGGTAACGTGTTTTACCTTTATTTATTTCACAGAATCACA
>NW_009746293.1:0-1217 GCF_000703405.1 Apaloderma vittatum | reverse complement strand
TCTCTCTGTCCTGTCTTTTCAGCCTATAGGGTGCTCAGGATTGACACTGCCTCTTGTTCTACAGGTAACCAGCCCCTGGCCATGAAGCCAGGTGGCACAGGCTGGATGGTATCTGCATTGCTCTTCAAAGCAGTTGGCTTTGGCTCTCTACAAGACCTTGCTTGGTGTGCCCGTGGCTCTAAGAAACAGACGTTATTCTTTATGTGCTCCTCTCATTTCAAAGCTTCTGAAATAAATTGAGGCCTGTTTGTCCCACTCACCAGGGTGAGTGAAGGTATATATGCATGTTTTAGAGTGCAGTATGAGGATTTGGAGGGGTTTGTGAGGATGGAAAACCATCTAGGATACAAAATTGGAGGACTGGGTATGCAGAAAGAGACAGAACTGATGTAACCTTACCCATACTGCCTTTTGGCCATGTTTTTTGAAGTGAATCTTCCTCCAAACTTTGCTTAGTTACCTGGAGCAGCCTAAAGGATCTAGAGAGTGTGCGAAGTGTAAAGCAGTGTGGACACCGAAGGGTCCAATGCAGAAATTCATTTTTTGGCTCCAAGTTATTTGTCATTGTGGATATTTTCCATGAAGTCCAATCCCAGTTAGTACTGAACTACAGTACAAATAATTAATTATTTTCATATTCTTAAATTACAAATAATTCAAGTTGCTTTTATGGTCTCAGAAAACTTCTGTTTTCTGCAGCGACATTACTGTCTGCTCCTTGCTCAGTGTTGCATATGGCACAGGAGATAACAGTGGTCCCTGTCCCAAGGATCTTTAAATTTAAATATTAGTCCTGAAGGCAAAATTTGAGTTTAAATTGTGCTCTGGGAAGCCCTTGTGACTTCTAAAACATTTGAAAAAAACATAACACTTTACAGAATGTTTGACAGACTAAGAATTCAACAGTATTTGTGGTACTCACATGTGGAAAGTGATTTTGAAATATTGGTGTTACAGCTTTTCTTCAGAAAGTATGTACAGTGGCTCTTATTCTCAGAAGTAAATGAAAATAAAGTGAAATACACACCTGCTACTCATAGGGATGGTGCTGTGCTCCCACCCAGCACAGTCATGGACTGGTTGCTGTTGCTGTGCCATAGAGCAAGCAAGGAATGCGCTCAGTAGATGAATCAGATTGCTCTCTTTGGTATTGTTGACAATAATTGTTAATTAGTTTCCTAGGATAGTACTTCATTTGTGGTCAAAACAAAACATAG
>NW_009746292.1:0-1222 GCF_000703405.1 Apaloderma vittatum | reverse complement strand
TGATGTTTTGAAACATCTGAAACATTGTGCCTGCATCTTCCTTACCTAAATACTCAAAATACTTAATCATACATTATGAATGATCATGTCTGCCCTAAGTTTCACAGAATTAGAACTTCGTATTTCAAACACACCACTATAATAGCTAAGTTAATTCCCATAACTTTCATTTATTAGTCAATGATGGATTTACTTATTTGCAGGAGAAATGCTCCAGAAAGATACATAATTAACAAATTAAGAAACTTAAGATAGCTCCATAGAGCAGCCTACAATAATTCTTCAGCTTGTTATACAGCCGTTGTGCCCAGCTACAATTCCTAACTAGCAGCACTTTATCCAGTTTTCATCACCTACAGAATTTGCACTAATTAAGCTTTAAAAGCTCCCATCAGGCATAAAGGATAAACTCTCTCAGTTTACAGGATGACACCTACTGTTCCTTGGTTTGTGCTCATTAGGGCTGTGCTCTAGAACACACACATTCATGTCAGAAAAAACTTGTACTCAGCTTACAACTTTGGAGAAAATCCCTTGAGATTTAACTGAAAACTTGCTAAATCGAGAGCTTGCTGGAATTTCAGAGTGTGATAAAACTTCTGAAGATGATAATTATCAGTTTCTGGATCTCTTCACTCAAGTATTTTAGATGTGATAGAAATGGACTAGAATAAACATGAGTTACTGATTATTTTGATCTAACTACGACAACCAAATATTTGTTAAAATATGTATTTACAGTACAGACTTAAAATAAACTCATTAAAATCACAACTTTTTGCTCCCAAACAAATATAAAAAGAAAACAATATGGTAGTTCATACCCCATTTATTAAGACAGAGCCATCTATTACTTAATACACTGGTTCGGTAGCCATAAATCACATTATTTTCTTACTATATTAAGATGCAAGACAGTTTGGCAACCAGATAACACGGACAAATCAGGCAGAGTGGAGAAACATTTAAGCTGCAGCAGGTTAAAAGCCATCTAAACTAGGGAGAGCCCTAAACCAGCTCAGTAACACAAGGTGCTGGCATCGGGCGACGCTTGACGCCAGCCAAGTCCTCGAGCGCCCGGTGGGCCTGCCAGGGCCCCTTCAGCTGGAATGTTGGGAAAAGGTCCAGGGACCGTCTGGGTGCTGCTTTTTTGGACACCTACCAAAAAGTGCATCACCAATGCTACACTTTTTCTGTGTAGGGATCGCACAGGATTTTTTTT
>NW_009746291.1:0-1219 GCF_000703405.1 Apaloderma vittatum | reverse complement strand
CTTTAAGAGCGAGCGGATTCGTGGCACAGCATTGAGGTTAGAAATCATGATCCGAAGCACCACAGGTAGACTGCTTCTCCTCGTCCCAAAACATTCTAGTGACTTCAGATACTTTCTTCGTGTTGAAGCAAAAGAAAAAAAAAACCCCACACTAATGAAACAACATGCTTGCCAGTTGAAAGAGCAGATCACCTTACCTCATTTTCTATTAATTTTCTGTTAATTCTGTAAGACTCGGCTGTCTCTAAAAGATTGTTTTCCTGCTTTCCCATTCCCTTCTGCCCAGTGACCAGCGGGCAGGAGGCATCACACAGCTGACATTGCTGGGTCCTGACACTGCAGAGCAAGGCAGTCAAATTAAACCTTCTGCAAAGGGTACACACTGCGTCCCCGCTGGTTTTCTGGTGGGAATTTGCAAAGTAGAGCCTTCCCCGCTGTCTGGAGCTCAGTGCACGGCCACACCTCCTGTAGCACAGGTGCCATCGATCAGATTCGTGTCACCAACCTTGGTGCGCAATAAGCCCGCCTGGCCGCACAGGGCAAGACCATGTCACTGAGGGTGGAAACTTTCGGAATGGAAAAAATAGCAGAAAATAAGCTGTCACACTAATTCTTTCTAGTAAGGTCTTTAGAAGAAAAAAATAATGCTTCTATTTTTTTTTTCTTAATAGAAATAGAGTTGCATGAAGAGACGAGACAGCAGCATTCATATTTATGTCACCTTAAACAGACCCTAAAGGCTTCAATTTAACTCAGTCTATAATAACCTATTAGCATAGAAGTGACAGTCAAGCCAACATGATATTAGATGCTTTTTCAAGATAGAATTTTCTTTCCCATTGCAGAGATACTCTTCCTATCAAGCCAAGCAATGTAAAAAAGTCACCCCTTGACGTGCTCCAGAACTTATCAAAACATTTGGATGTTTTTCAAAATATATCTTGGCACTTTTCTCTAAATGCAGTTGATACTCTTCTCCTTCAATTGGACATATACTGAAGTATAAAACCCCCATCATTGGAGAGGTTATCCTTTTCAGTACTGTACTCTCCTTGCTCTGTTCCTCTGTCCTACCTTGTAACCCTAAGCTTGTGCTTTTATTGGTGGGAATTTACTCTCTAGCTTCAGTGAGAGCAGTATTCATTTCAGTTTGGGCATGTCTTCCATCCCAGACTAGGTCCTGGGGGCTCCCGGTACAGCTGTTATTCAAAAAAAAAAA
>NW_009746290.1:0-1221 GCF_000703405.1 Apaloderma vittatum | reverse complement strand
TTCCAACCCCTGAAATTCTGTGATTCTGTGAGATCAAGTTTCTGTATCTTTACTGTTTAGTACACTGTATTTAAAGGAAAGAAGTAGGTTTTTCCTTTTCAGTTGCGTTCACACAGAATAGATTGCTTGTATTTTCAAAAATTGCATATGGACTTGCAGTTTTTGCATCAGAATTATCTTCCTTTTCTCAGCTGCTTTATCCTCAACCCTCCATTCCATCCAGATTAATCCTGTTAGTATTTTACAGTTTGCATGATTTTTAGAGCCATTGTTTTTAATTTAACACACATGTGGTTGATTTTAGTTTAAAAGTTTGTATTTATAAATGACATTGACTGCATTGATATTTCACAATTAAAGTCAATGAATTATGTACTCTGACACCATTTGGCTAGATACGCTTTTCTTCCCTACTGGGCAATACTCTCTGGATTATTAGCTGTTTCAGCAGTTAACACAAATGCTGATAATTCTGGGCTGCACAATTCTCATCAATAGATTCTTCCTGCATAGCTCCTCTATCCAATGTCTGAGAAGTCTTCCTGGGCATTTTTCCCAACATATGGTCCACAGCAGCCTTTGTATGCCCATATGCCATAGGTGTTCAGGCCATTTGGCTTCCTGCCTAAATTTACTGAGCTATACAATCAGATTAGTCAAAGTCATTTCACTGTTGGAGGTTTGGTTTTCTGTGTTTTTTTTTACCCATTAGTATGAGCATATGATTGGATGTAAAATAAAAATAAATGAACACTATAAAAAAATCTTGGCAGAGATTTTTTTAACTTTATCTAATCTTGTTTCTGGCACACACATCAATGTATTTCACCTACAGTCACTTCAAAAAATTCAAATACACAATATACAAAGCTCCACGCCATACAAGTTAATAGGCAATTTGGCTTTAATTTAAATCATCAAGATAACAAAATCTACAGAATTTAAATTATTTCACTATATAGATTCCAGAAACTATACATGTAGTGTGTGTTGTACAAATAATGCACAAAGTCTCTTCATATATTACCAATTATTTCATTTATTTTCATCGCGGTTCCATTCTGAATGTTCCAGTCTCAATTTGGCCTATTGATTTGCACCAAAGTAACTAGTGACAGGTAACATTTTCCTATTTTCAGGTCAGGAGAGGAGCACTGCTGGAGCTTGTGCTCACCAGCAAGGAAGGTCTAGTTGAAGTAGTGAAGGTTGAGGGCAATCTTG
>NW_009746289.1:0-1222 GCF_000703405.1 Apaloderma vittatum | reverse complement strand
AAAAAAAAAAACAACAAACCAGTAGTTCTATACTTTGAGAAGCTATTAGAATATCGTAGGTGATCATCCTCAAATCCAAGAGTTGTTTTTGTGGAAACCCACTCTCATGTAATGTACCTATAAGCCTCAGAGTTTGAAAAAAAAAAAAAATTGTATATGCTCAGTGCCGACAGTTTCAGCCTTATTTTTCCTGGTCTCGAATTCCCAGCTGGTGAAATGCTGCTTTTTCTCATTGAGTAAATTCATTAATCTTGTTGAAAAATGTAAATAGTACAGTAGTGATTGACACTGAAACACTTAAGAGTAAATTAATGATTATATATTCAGCATAGGGTATGGTGTGCAGTATACACAGACTGATGAAAATAAAAATAAATATGGAATAGGTACTGTTCACTGAGCACAAAAAAACCCTTCAGATGCTTACGTCCAAATAGCTGTTTAAATGTGGATTCACTTAAGTACAGGTCTGGTGACATGACTAAGTGCTCCTGAGGTTCTGGTCCACTGATTCTCAACCTCTTTCAGGTATAAGCTACAGGGCAGAACTGCAACTCTTTCTCCCACTCATGCCCAAACTAAGTCATTTCTGCACGTTAGATAATAAATATCATTCGTGACATCATCCTAAAGGGTAAGAAGCGATTTGTATTTATATGAATAGACATGGAGGACAAATATGACCTATGGGAATATGCTAAATGTCTTCCTGTGAAAACCAGAACTCTAATATTAACAGAAAAAATTGTCTCTCTGAAAGATATTTACTTGCAGCCCAACTGGTATCAACATACAAGTCTACTAACATTTTGTGTTGGGTAACTGGATTTACACACCTGATCACATTTCAGTGCCTTGATTTCACCAGAAATATAGAAACACTTGGAATCAAAAAAAGAACACCCAAATAAAGAGTAATTTTAAAATTTCAGATTACAGATCTACTAAACCAGTTTGGAAGCTAGAAATATAAAAAATAATTTTCTAAAACTCACTGTAGTTTGGAAAGAAAGAAATGTCATTATTGTTACCTGTTTAATTTAAACAGATTTGCAGTTTTATTTCTGTTGGTAGGGAAGTGGATTCGGAACCCAGCGGTACACCTAGTAAGTGAATATCTCAGAGGAAAAATGCAGGTGGTGGTGTTCAAGCCAACTGGGACGAAAGAAACACACGGTCTTGAGCTCACTCCTCCCCACCCCCATTTCCACAGTGATGTGGA
>NW_009746288.1:0-1208 GCF_000703405.1 Apaloderma vittatum | reverse complement strand
TAAACTGTGCCCAGAAAACTGCAACAGCTTTCAAGCATTTAGGATCCAGGTCTGTAAACGTTTCTCCCTGACTTCAGTGAGGTGCTTAAAGTTAATCATGGACTTTGGGTTTGCAGAGCTCGAGCCATAGGTTTCTCCTGCAGCCATTCAGCGGTGGCGCAGAAGCCGCCATGTGTTGCTCAATGACAGGAGTGAAAGGGAAAATAAATGGCTGCCAGCTACTGTTTAGATGACAGCAATTAGTAACCACACTCAGGATTAGTCAGGCCTGTAGGCTGACATGAGCTTAAGTGGGAATACATCATAGAGTAAATGAAACTATTAACCCTTTCTTGCTCTGCCTGCTTCTGATGAAAACTCCTTAAAGACTTTGCCTGCACACGCATTTTACTGCGGCTTTTGGGAAAGGTAATCAATATAAAGCAATTTCATGGAGTTTCTTCACTGGAAACTCATTTTTCAACATTGGTGACCCTCCATCTGGTTAATTTATGTGATCCCTCTACAAGGGTAACTGGTTTTCCCACAGAAGGTAACGCATCCATCTGTCAGCTCTACCACAGGGTGTTTTGCTGAAATATCCCTTTTTTTCTCATGGACCATATATTTTCCCATATAACCTGGTCATTTCTACATTCTCCATGAGGGTATACTTTATCTGATACAAAAATTAGCACTCTTCCACAGTGTCCTGTCATCCTGGTGTTTTGCTAAATGCAGTTCAAGACAGCTTTAATACGCTCTTACTCATGCACACATTCTGGCTTTTCAATTCCCAAACTCTTCAAGCTCTTTGGAAATTCAAGATGCACAGCAATAGTAAAAATGTTCTATACCTGCACTTCTGGTTCAGCTCTGACCTACTTAGACACCACTTTTACTTTCAAGTCATTCAAGGACCATCATGAGTCCATCCTAGGGCCGTCTGAAAAACCGTGCTGAGAAAGCTGACATGTCAGGACAGAGGCTAAGCACTCACTGTAAGAAGTGGGTAACATTTGCAGTGGGATCTCTCTAAGTTTCTCCCATAGCCCATGGAAAAGCCCGATGCTGCATCATCTCACTTAGCTTTGTCACCCACCGCTTGGGGTATTTTGGGAGCACCATTCACCCTCTTCTAAAAAAAGATATCATAAACACATCTGGTACCTTTTCTTAAAGGGTACTCAAAAGTGTCCAGAGCTGAAAGTGATGGTAGCACTCACATA
>NW_009746287.1:0-1210 GCF_000703405.1 Apaloderma vittatum | reverse complement strand
AAAAAAAAAATCCATTTATGTTGGCAGGAATTGTTTGAAAAAAATGAAACTAGTGTGACTATGAAAGGGAGGGAATCACCCATAGATATACAGTTAGTCGTTACTGTTCCTCTCATAACTTCCAGGCTTCGGTCCCACTGACAAGGTTCGACAGAGAAAACAAGCAAAAGCTGGTCTTTGCCAAGCCGAGGACTGCAGCACAAAGGCTTGTTCCACACAACAGGCTATACCACCGTGATAAGGAAGACCCTGGATACAACACTACCGCTGTTCCATCCCGCGCGTGGTGTAGTCCTTTGCTCTAGCAAAGGCTCACCACTGTTGGAAGTTCTCAAACATATTCAACTGCAGCCCCTCTTCAGTTGCAAATCTCTTCTAAATTCACTTCAGAATCCCACACAGAAGCAAAGACTTGCACTTCTAACGCCCTTGCAAGAGAACTACTGAAATAAATGGTGGATTTGTGTCACCAGGTATCCAGTGACAATACTCTGGTTTCTCTTCAACAGCATCCAGGTGGCATCAAGAGGAGAACGCGACACAGATGCAACTGCTTGAAAGATGCAGAGGAATTGTCTGCACTACCCAGCAGCAAAATGGACTCCAACATATTTGCCCGAGATGCTGGCGCAAACGCTGGGCTGGAGACTGCATCTCTGCCCTACCAACAGCGGCTCAGCAGATCCCTCTCTGCTTAACCCTTGTCTCCATCACTAAACCCTGATTTAGTAAATAAGTCGGAAAGGAACAGAGAGATCCCTTGCAATCAGAACAACCCTCTCACCTGGGAAGTTTGTTTTACTCCACCACAGGCTTCCCACACAATGCTGAGCTCAGCGCCCTGCCTCAGTTTCCCAGTTCTTTCTCAAGAAGCTGTTCAGGGGGTGAGGCGGGGGGGCAGCATTTCCCTCCATCACAGCTATCTGAAGACACAAACACTGAAAACACCTTAAGCATAGCCCACGCAGGCCTGTACAAACATACTGACACACAACTACGTTTTCCTCACTCGGACCCAGCATCCCTCCGAAGCGCTTCTGCAGAATTTGCCTAACGATCAAGCCGCTTCTTTCCCCGCAACGCACGTCAGAAACGGTGATAGACATCAACGAAGCGAAGCACGACACGTGCACAAAAGGGCCAAACGCAAGAGCTGAATCCACCCGAATCACCAGATGGTCTTAAAACGCAGCAGCCTCAGGCCGTTACC
>NW_009746286.1:0-1215 GCF_000703405.1 Apaloderma vittatum | reverse complement strand
GAATTATTTCATCTGTGTTGCAGGATTAGTGTCATTCATTTATCATTTATCTCTTATTGCCTCTGTAGAAAAACACCTAACTTACTTTTTTTTCTGTATTTTTATTAAAGATGCATGCACAGAGCAGTGCAAGTCTGCATACCACTGTGTAAAATAAGTGATTAAAAGCCTAAAAAACTCTTTTGAGCTTCAAGTAAAAACAAACAACTTGCTCCAGCATAAAAAAAAAAGAAGTTAACTTTCAGTAGGGCATCCTGTTGGCAAGTATGGGACTGGCAAGCCTGAGATCTTTTATCCAGAGGTGAAATTCAGTTCACAAAGATGATAGGAGCTTACAGCACCCCATCTCCCCTGGGTACCCTTAACCCTGTAGGACTGAGAATTCTATGTACTTTCCATAAATATTCACTCATTTTTGCTCTCTCTGAGCCTCTCAAGAAGGCGGCCACTTAGGGCTTCCATTATGTGAATGATTGTCTTCTCAAAACGAGATGCACACAACTAACCAATTTCTGAAAATCCAGCATGTAAGAACAACTTTCACTCACAAATGCTGTAAGTTAATGGAAATAGCTAATTTCACTAAGTAAAGGTCCAGATACCAAACCTCTTTCATTCCGTCCTCTCATCAGGTAAGAGACCTTTCACTCTAAGTCAGTTCCATCATGTCCTTGCACGGTGGTTTATTTTAAAAATTAAATCAGAATGAAGGGCTTGCCTGGAAAAAAATGTTTTTTACATTTAGGGGACCCTGTTGTTTGTGGTCATTGAAGTGGCTAAATGCAAATGGAAGCCTTGCTTTGATCTTCCAGCACCTAAGTGCACACACAGAGATAGAACGCATCACACTCAGATTGACCTAAACCTCCTTCTCTAGTTCCTATTATGAAAGCAATTGTTTGGGGCTTTTCCATGATGAAAAGCACTGCAGGCTTATTTTTAGATTATTCAAAGCAATTAATCTCATCTTAGAAAAGAAACAATAACTTTCTGCATGCTTATCTATATTTTGCTGACTTAGAAGGACTGCAGATCATGCAGCGCATTCCCTGTTTCTAAAGGGGATCAATACCAATTTTGCCTGTGGGCTGCGAGACTGTTTTCAGGATGATAACGTGGTATAAAGCAGAAAATAATCTCCCATTGTGAATAAAAACAAGCACATGAAAAAAAAATATTCATCTCTGGCTATGATCCCTTCTCCCACTCAAAAAA
>NW_009746285.1:0-1224 GCF_000703405.1 Apaloderma vittatum | reverse complement strand
ACTGTCCTACCAGCGCCGCGTGTGAGAGGGTGCTCTGCAATCACCAAACCCCGCAATTCCACAGCCGGGGTCCCTGCATTCACTCTTCTCCTCGCTCTCAGCTCTTCCACAAAAGGGCAGAGACACACCGAGGTGCCCAGAGCCCAAAGTAGGTCCTGGAGAAAGGGGCTGAGGGGGGGGCGTGGGAACCGCTGGGGGGCAGAGGTGACCCCCTGGGCAAGGAAACGCATTTCAGAGCCAAGCGCTGCGAAGCAAAGCTGCTCTGCACCCGCCCGGGTAGTGCCTGTGCCAGAAAACGAGTTGGAACTACTGGGCTGAGCAATGAGCCCTGAGCATTTCCAGTTCGTGCTCTGTCCCTTACACCATCTATACACACAGACGCAGGATGCAGATGAATCAGAGTTTCTCAGTGATGCGTGTACAGAGCCACTGACATTTTTTATTTACCGCTGTAAATATCGGATTCATTTCCTAAGAATGTGTTGCAGTGCTTATCTAGAACTCGCCCTTTCAGCAAAGGCTTTTGCCAGTAAACACCTTTGCTGTGACATTCCTGACACACGGAGCCGCAGAGGGGCACTAAAAGTTAAAACGAGCATTCACAGAAATATTCATCCAACTCTGCCACTGCGTGACTTTTGCTTTGCAACGAGGAATATGTTGCGAGTGTGACTGCCCACGAGGTACAGGGACCAAGTGAAGCTCTCCTAGCCAGGGGAAGCCAGGCAAAGTTCTAGTTCCAGGAGGGTCTGCACACCACAAATACACATCCTGGGAGGTTTTCCTACAGCTTGATACAAGGCAGCACGTGTTCACCTGGGACCTGTGTGGAACTAACGAGTCTGGTTCTGCCTGAGCTCAAAATGCAAAGCAAAAACCAGCCTGTGTCAGAAGACCAGAAGAAGGACTCACCCAAAGCCAGAGTAACTAAACCCGAACTGGTTTCAGCCGCGCTGCAGGTGTCTGGCTGCTGGACTGCTTGGGCGCACAGGCGGGACTGAGTCCTCTCAGTGTTTACTGGGTTAAAGAGGTTAGAGAGGACAGCTCAGCTGAGATTGCACATCCAGGCTCTAATCCAAACACCAGACTCCTTACCTGGGCAGCAGGACTGAAACTGGAGCAGGGCCCACGCCGTGCTGAGGATCATTCGGAGGGCACAGGCTGCTTTTACTCATCGGCTCTGAAACATCACGAATCGAACATTTCTGGAGGTCAGCACACGCA
>NW_009746284.1:0-1224 GCF_000703405.1 Apaloderma vittatum | reverse complement strand
AGGTCCCTCTGCAGCGCCTTCCTACCCTCCAAGATCAGCTCAGAATGCATCAGCTCAGAGACTGGATCAAATCTCAACAACTTTTGCATGACGGGGGTACACACAAGGCAAGTGGATGACACAGTTAACAAAAGCCATGCACCAACAGAATGAAAACCTAGCCAGCTTCTCATCTCTATCCAGTCCAAGTGTAATGATTTCTCTACTAAATAAATCCTTGAAGAATCTTTGACATAGATTCTCACATCATGTATTTAATTAGATGTATTATGGAAGCAAATACACCTGTCTAAATAAATAAAAAACAAACAACCAAAGCAAAAAACCCAACAAACCAACCCAAAAGAAATAGCTCACAGTTTAAAAAGAGAAGAAGTAATTATTTGTGGACCTAGAAAACAATCCAAGGTGCCCTCAAACACTACATGGAGGCTACAACTTTCTGTATTGGGCATGCCTTGGCACACCTCAGGTAGGTGAAACTTTAATGCTTTAAAAACACAACTTGAAACAACACAGAACAACTTTTGATTACATTTACATGAATAATCAGATGATCTGGGATCTTGATAAACAATATTTATTATTAAAGGGTAGAGATATTTCCTACACTTGCAATACCTTCATTAAGGAATTCAAATTAAGCTGATTCATCACCAGTACTGAAATCCGATGGCAGTTAAGTTGCCAGCTGAGTCCCAGAGTAATGCTGATGCACTGTAACTAATTTTGACAAGAGAACTGGGCTAAGGTTACACAAATTTTGGCACACTTAAGATGAAAATGTGGTCCAACTAGAATTCAAGATATAACTTGATGCTGCCTAGATTTACATAACTAAAAAGATGCTAACACAAGTCATTGTGATTTTAGACAATGCAGTAATCAAGCAGGGGAGGTAAAAGAAAAAAAAAAAAAGTAGAATCACAGAGTACCAGGTATTTAACAGGAAAAATCACAAGCATGTAACCTCAAAAACTATGTTTCATTAAAAAACAAAGTAAAAAAATGTTTAATCCAAACGAGCATTCAAATACACCAAGCCTGTGAAAGGCAGGAAGCAGAACTGTGGAGTCTTCAGTTATCCAAGCAGCAACATAAAGCTCTGGTCTGTTAAGTCTCATTTACCAAAATGTTTTTTACACTAAGGCAGTGTCACGGGTTAACGTGGACAGATCCTCTCTACCTCCTTTTCTCCCCCAAACAGGAAGGAAAAGGGAATGA
>NW_009746283.1:0-1152 GCF_000703405.1 Apaloderma vittatum | reverse complement strand
CCAGCTAATCACTCGGAGAAAATGATGGATTTTCTTTACTTTAAATATTTGAATAAAGATTAGCTGTCCCTTAGAGACAACTATTATAGCTTAAACATAACTTATGAGCTTAATGCAGCCACCACTGGATATAATTTGATTATAGCCTATGTCATCAAATGTCATTTGTGTACAGGACACCAGGCCTAGATAACACTGAAGTCCATCAGATTTCAAAGCTTATTAGTGGTGTTATGTATGAGACAAAGGTAGACCGTTATTTTACATTGACAATTTATATACAATTCTGACCTTCTAGTTTCAGTTATTACTATCAAATCGAGAGGTGGAGAATTTAAACTTTGGAATTAGTCAGGGATCAAACTGAAAGGGTGTTGCAGAGTCCATTCCTCACACACAACCAGCTTAAGTGCTCTGGTGAAAGTGTCTCCTGGAGCTCCATTCCACCAAGCTCAGACACCCGTCTCTTACCTCACTGACTGCTAAGTAAATGTTTAAAACAGTTCTAGACTGCCATCGCTGTACAACTGTCACGTAACTCACCGTTTGTCCGGGTGGTCTTTGTCTCATTTTTAAGGCGGCCGTGTGAGTTGCTTTTTCTGCGGTAATGTCTCAGCTCTGAATTGGCTCCATTCAGATACAGAGAAAATCCTCGTTCCAGCTGCTCTAGTTTGACTTGTACAGGATCCTTTCTTCTTAAATGGCTCAGTTGCCTGAAGCAGAAAGGATAATAATTCACCCTTACGCAGTGCATATACAGATGGTCAGATTCGCAACAAATACAAAACTACAGCACGTCCCAAACACAAAAAAATACATTTGTAGTTCAAATAGCAATTTCAGAGCATAGCTTCCAGGACCAGTTCCTGTTCTGTAATGCTTGTATGAGTATCCACACATTGACATATGAAGTTTGACTAGGCCTCTATTTTTTCTATGTTATTTCTCATTTTGCATTATTTTTTCCATTTAGTATTTATCACATTTAACCTTTCTTCTTGAGAATTCTGAAGAATTTTACTTAGAATCTCAAAAAGCTTAAAAATGGTTGAGCTCTTTTCAAGGAAAAAAAAAATAATTATTTATTTTAATTTTGAAATGTAAAGGGGAAAGCCCCCAATGAATAGTGCAGTTAGAGATACTAGAAAAATT
>NW_009746282.1:0-1214 GCF_000703405.1 Apaloderma vittatum | reverse complement strand
TGTATTGAATATAGCTGTTTTCATGGTTTTGTTGATTATTCGCAAGCCTTAGAGTAATGAGACTTCATTTCTAACCCCAGACAGCATTTACGGATAACAATCCCCAGCACAGGAAAACAGGCTCCCTTTTCTCTCATCTTTTTAATATGTTTTTTTTTTCCTTGAATTTTCTTAATTTAATGAAATGAAATCAGTTTTCCAGCAATGGCTTGTCTTGTCCATCAGAATACTTCACAAGCTGACGTAATTATCACCATTACTGCTGTAAGTACAGGTGAGACTAATATATTTAGCATTTTATCACATCTTATAAAGAAAGAAGAAAATATAAAATGAAATTTACTTTATGCACTGCAAACTTATTTAATTGCATTCTAGCAACATAAATTATGTTGCTACAAAGACTTTAATTCATGCCAGGTCATCAGAAAGAATACTGAACACTGCAGTCTGCTTTTTTTCTCCTGTCTAGAAGTTCAAAAGAGCTTTAAGTGGTGGCTTTCACATGGGTCACACTGTTCTGCCTGCTAGTGCTCAAGATACATTTTCCAGTACAACAGGACATGCTTTTGCTTTTTGATCAATAATCAATCTGAGGAGCAAAGATTAAATACTTGTTTCTTTTTTTACCCCAAACCCCCAAATTTCTTGTAGATAATATGCATGGACTACAGACAGGGGACGCTGTACATTACATATCTGAATATATGGCTGAAAAACCACTGAAATCTTCAAACTGAGCTGAAAGGAACAATATATCTATCTATGGAAAACAGATTAAAAAATTACTGCAGATGGTAATTCTACCATCTTCCAATCCTCAATGATCCTTAGAGTTGGAGAGTTTCTGATCGTCTCCAGATGCTTTTCTTCACTGCTGTCACCAGGCCAATCTTTCCCCATCCTGTACTTAATTTTTTAATCCAACTTTGTACTTTGCTCTTACCTTTCTTGAATTGCATCTGTTTATTTCAGATTATTTTCTACACTATGAAGATCATTTTGAATTCTAATCCTGTTCTCCAAAGTACTTACAACCCCTCCCAACTTGGCATCATCTGCAAATTTAATGAAATTAATTAAAAGAAAATTAAATTAAAGACTCCCATTTACTTGACAGGACGTTGGAGTGAACCCAAACTGTCTTACGTCTTTAAGAAGTGGTTCGAGTGAAATATACTTATTGCTTTACAGGCTGTTTTTATAAGGGAAAA
>NW_009746281.1:0-1219 GCF_000703405.1 Apaloderma vittatum | reverse complement strand
AAAAAAAAAGAAAAAGAAAAGAAAAGAAAAAGAAACAAAATAAGAAAGGAAAAAAATTAAAATAATTCTTCAGCTGAGATCTGAAAACATCCACTTGGAACTAAGAGTTTAACACTTCCTTCTCACACCCAACAACACAAAACTCACCTCGTGACCTCTCTAATGGCAGGCACTATCCTAATTTCACTGGTACTAGAAAAAAACAGTATTTCACCCAGTCTCTCAGTATCTCAATTTTTTTCCATGAAGAAAGAAACCACCCTCATCCACTCCCCTTGACAAAACAAAAGCAGTGGCAAATCAATTTGGACAAGAATTTTTCAAACCCCAAGGATTACCATTAAAATTATAATAAAAAATGTATTATAATTAATGAATTATAATTATCAGAAATATTATGGCATTTTACTGTTGTTGCAAGGGATCCTCTCAGGCAATCTCATCAGTCTCTTTCACCACCTGGTATATATAATCACAACAGAGGTACTTTCTTCTCTCATCTGAAAGAACTATTTCAGAACCATCACCTTTAAAGTTTCAGGGAGAAGGTTTCTTCTGGTTCCTTACCACAAGAAATCCATTTTAAAAGGTCAGGTGGCTTCACTTTTATTTTTAAGTTGGATGTTACATAGGCCCGGTTCCAACAGTGGCACAATCTCGATTCCAACCCGACCCAACTGCTGGCTTGTACAGCACTTTGAAGTTGTCCAGGAACTGGGAACACTGGTTTATTTTAACTGCACTTTAGTCCTGGCAATTCCATGTTGTCTCACATGGAAGTCCATATAAAATTGAAACGTTCATTAATTAAAGAACCTCTAAGCAGAAGAAATTAATTTCAAAAAATGATCACTTCTTTGACCACTGGGAAAGACGATGAAAAAAATAAAGACTGCAGTCAATGAATCCCAATACCAAAACATCTGTTAGCAGCTGGAGTTTCTAGCTGCCTTGAGCTTACCTTTAACCCAGCTGCCACATGAGGTGGTGTGTCCACAATCTGTCTCTCGTCAGAAGAGCTGCCTCGTTTCAAGTCAATCACTGGAGCAAGAACTGTCGTTTGCTTTGTTCTCTGACTCTGAAAAATGACCAAAACAGAAAATGTCTAAAAAGGTAACAGTTTACTAACAAGTGCTTGCTTTCTATACTTGCAGCTGTATTCATTGTTTTTTTTACAAGGATGGAAACCATTGTCTCAAATATTGAGCTGTGCAAAGCT
>NW_009746280.1:0-1198 GCF_000703405.1 Apaloderma vittatum | reverse complement strand
AGTTATCGCGTATAAAAAACATTATTATGATAGAAAATGTATTTAATAGTCAGAAATCAAAATCTATACTTTACCAAATCACCAAAAATATCACACTGATGCACGTGGATGGTAATAAGCGTTTCAAATTTCACTCTGTCAAACTTAGAAAGATCATGCGTGGTCTGGCCAATCAACATATTCAGAATCTCCAGAAATCTCCCATGGGTTACTTGCATGATTTTTCTGTCCTCTTTAGCGTTCTGTAGAGCTTCTTCTGAATCACGTGTCCACAACATTTGAATTCCCAGTAACCCAACCTACAAATTTAACATGTGAAAAAAACACAAATGAATAATTTGTTGAAACAGCCTTCTTATAGAAGTCTTGGTTGTAATATGAACAATAAAGTCTGGTGTAGACAGTCCCAAATTATCACTACATCCAGCATGATGCTATCTCAACAGGATACTGTGCCTGAGTTAATTGACTCTGCTGTGGTACTGGAAACTCCTGAGAAAATATTTAAAACTTTTTATGAAATTTTGTCACATATTGAAATCACACAAATTAATAACTAGTCTCAGTTTTGCTTACAATCTCGTAATGTACTCTGGTATCACAAACTTAAACAGGTCTTAAATTGTGGTAAGAAGTCCTTCTGAAAACTTGCCATTGCAATTCATAACCAATTAAAGAACATGAAAAAAATGCTATGCATTTTTGCTGAATATGAGATAGTCCTCACCTGTTTAAAGAAAAGTAGTATGCTTTTTAAAATAAATACTGCTGAGGTAATACATAATTACATCATAAATAGAGTTTTAAGACAATTCTATTAAATATTAAAGTGTACTGATATTTTGAAATGTGTTAGTCAGTTTTAATATTTGCAGAAATTCTATTAAAGATTACACCCAGCATTGTACTGATCAGTAAACTACAGAGTCAGCATTTGTGCGAGACTGGAAACTATTCATTACTTGTTATTGAAATCTACGAACTATCAGTAAGATGGAAGAGTCTCTAAGCAAACTAGAATCCCTCAAGATAGGCTTTTACTAGGACGGTAGTAACACAGTGACACCAAAATGAACTATGAGGTAAATCTTGTAAACCATGAGAAAAATAATCACAATCATAGCTCTTGCAATCTTATGAGGGAGAAATCAATCTGCACTAGAAATTTCGTTTGCATCTGAAAGGGCTTCAATATCCA
>NW_009746279.1:0-1220 GCF_000703405.1 Apaloderma vittatum | reverse complement strand
TACAGGCTTAGGTCTGGTGGCGACACGTCCAAAAAGGACCCACTAATAAATACCTGGACAAACGTCAGCACTCGTGCCCGCAGCTTTCTTAGCCTTCAAGTTCTTGTGACGCTGCAGAAGTTCACATTTCAAACGTGAAGACTGGCACTCAAATAGTCACGATAGCGACCTGACAGCAGCCTCACAGCAAACGCAAGCGCCGTTCAAAAAAATTCAGGGAAAGACAAAATTCTCGCGGCAGCGTTACAGATACCATCTGCAGCGTGCGGATGTGTCAACGCGCCGTCTTTCAGCCTCGGAGGCTGGCAGGGGCACTTCTTTGTGCGTGTTTCAAGATAGTTGTGACCTTAAAAATAATATTAATTCTTGCTCGCTCGTTCTGCAGAGATCCCATTTGGGATCTGTCCCCTCTAGTGGGGAAGAATAACACAGGTTTGTCCTCAGAACCTTGGCAATGCCTCCTCAAATAATGACTTCAGCATTGTTGCACTACCAGGGAGAGAACCCCCCTCCGCAGCCCCATAAAGCTGAAATCACCCCTCAGATAGCTTCACCGTAACACAGTGCCCTTCATCCTTGGCCTGATGTAGCACGGCCGGTGATTTGGCTCCTCCAAAGGACCATGAAACCGGTGACCAGTCCCCTCCAGATGACCCAGGGTGGCCGTGCCAGCTGTATCACAACGTGCCAACCAGCTGGCCCTGGCACAGCACCTCCTCGTTAAAGCCACTGAAGAGCGAGGACGTGGCAGGATCAGACAGCAACGGCGCTTTAACAAGAAGGAACATCGACTTTTAGGGCTGGAAACCAGGATAGATGCACAAGTTCCTCTGTTTGTTGTCACTAAGCCACAAAACCCAGCACAGAAACGGGGTGATTTCATACTGCAGCATGTCTGAAAACTTGTGAAAAGTAGCACTCCCGTCCTCACACTGGCCACGTACTGAATATTTCAAGACTGTGTGGCTGGGTCTTTGATCGCTCCTCTTCAACACAGCTCTGAAGAACCAGGACTGCATTGCTTAGCCTCAGCCCAAGCTCCATACCAAACCCTCAGCCCTAGAAGAGCAGCGGTTTGATTTAAAGTCCCCTCCTCCAAACCTAGATTCAGCATTTCCAGCTAAAGGACAGTATATTTGTTCTGTGCTGAAGCCCCTGGGACTCAGAAGACAAGATGAAATGGAAATTTTCTTTTTTTTTTCCCTCCTCTTTTTTTTTTT
>NW_009746278.1:0-1205 GCF_000703405.1 Apaloderma vittatum | reverse complement strand
GATGGGAAGACATTCAAGAAAGCTGTGCTTACAGTAAGGTTTGCTTCCCACTGTAATTTTCCTTTCCCTTCCTTTTGCTTATTGATCTTCCTTCAGTTGGGATCAGTTTAGATGGCAAACCTGAAAAACAAGGAAACAAAGTTCTGTGCTGTTTGAGTAAAGCACCACAATAATACCCAGGCTGGAGCCAAGAGCCCTCTGCAGAAGGGTGGCTTTTCTTGGTGACAGCTTCTGTTTTTAGGCTGCCTGTGTTATTAATATACTGCTGTCCTGGGAGATGTACATAAGCAGAAATTCGGACACCTGATACTTGCCAAGCATAGTTTCCATAGCAAGTGGGCAGACGTGCTGTGTCATGAGTTATGCCTCGGTCCTTGCGCTGATGGTTATCTCTCAGCTCTCCAGTCATTTGTTCATGCATCTTGGACAAACACAAACCTCCTGGCACTGAATTTAGGACAGGCTGTGAGTTGTTTTTACTGGGATGCTAGGAGTGTTCTGGCTTTGGTTTCAAGGCATATCTTGCAAGCTCTCTGCCTTTCTGTGACACAGGCCTGTGTATGTAGTACTATTTGAACGTTTCAGAAACACTTAGGTGCTAGCAAAGTCTGCAAATGTATACTTGTTTTTTCTGATTTCTCTGATTTGCAGGAAGGGGAGCCGGGCTTATGAGCACACAGCGTGTCCCAGCACATGAAGTGCTGGAAGTAAAAGAAAAATGGAATGGAGGGTGGGGAGGGGTAAAGCAGTATTGGCTGCAACATAGAGGGGAGAAAGGAATGATGAATGCTCACCTCTAGAGAAAAAGGTGTTGGTGAATTGGCAGTGTTAGACTGCTCAAAATTAAAGAAGCAGTTTGTTGTTTTTCCCACTCGTTTTGCCTGTTGTGCTGTGGGATGCTCAGGCTGCACAGTGCAGCGGGAGTGTGCTGCAAACTGTGATCCGGCTCGTGAGCTCTGAGTGGAGGAGGAGAGCAGGCTGGGCAAGTGACGCTTGCTCTTGCCAGTAACAAGCCTGTTTTCTTGCATACCTGGCTTTTAAAATAGCTGCAGCCCCGAGGAACAAAGCAAAAACCTGTCTGAACGTAGCTTATGGTGCCAGGGAGGATTTGTGCATGGCTCTGAGGGGTGACATTTCTCTTTTCTCCAAGTAAAGCCTCAGCAAGGCACAGGGTAGCTCCAGTAAATTCCTCCTCTCCCACATTT
>NW_009746277.1:0-1220 GCF_000703405.1 Apaloderma vittatum | reverse complement strand
CGCCCTTAGGTGAAACGAGGGACTGTGGTGCAGAACTCTTTGCCAGACTCGACAGAGGTACAACACAGCATGGAATTTTCAGGGTTTCGGTTTTGGCAGTTTGAAGCAAAGATTCACAGTTCGGGTGGCTGAAGCATTTGTACAGGGATCCCCAGTAACAGCCCGTGACAAAGCAAGCTCGCCACAGGACACTTTGCCAGCGCGCCGCTGTGGCACAGGCGTCACTCCTGACAACTGCCCGTCCCTTGGGCATCCACTCAGAACAACTCCAGGACAGCGACATCTGGCTTTTCCGAAACAGAAGCAAAGAACCATTCCAGCTGAGAAGTAATG
Organism: Apaloderma vittatum; assembly: GCF_000703405.1. Lineage (NCBI taxonomy): Eukaryota > Metazoa > Chordata > Aves > Trogoniformes > Trogonidae > Apaloderma > Apaloderma vittatum. Next base: position 887 of record NW_009746277.1, on the reverse strand, counting down.
GCAGTTTATATATAACATGCAGTTTATGGATGAAGTATTTCATTCAACAGGAAAAACACCACTCTGGGTCACCCGTGTGTGTGGATGGGCACGTGCTCCCAAGTTAATCTAGAAGGCAAAAGCTTACAGTAGCTTCCCAGCATGCTGCCTACTTCAAGACGACAAAACTAGAGTTCTTTAGGCCATCAAATGTTTTTCAGAACAGAACCTGGATCTAAGGGCTGCGAAGTACAGGCTTTTACGAAAGAGCACAAAACCCATACGGGTCGTGTTTCCTTAGTGTAACTGTTAAACAACAGCCCCCAGTACCATGCATCACAGTGATTTTACGATGCTAAAGGAAAAAACCACACCCAGAAATCCCTCCCTTAAAACCCACAAACGTAGGCAAAGAGTGAGCAATCTCAAATTATTTATTAGGAAAAGACAAAGTACTGTTTCAACATTCATACAGACCAAATGGTAATAAATCCAGGAAAATAAGCTGTAAAAAGTAGGCCCATCACAGAGGAGTTGGGTTATGACAAAGTAAAGGAAATCCAAACTTCGTCCATGCAAACAAGCAGTAAAGAATTATTTACAGTTTTGATGGGATGAATTACAGCATTGGCCGCATTTGTGCCTCAACCAAATTACTCAGTGACATAGTAAAGGGATCTAATCTGTACATTCAATAATGAGAATCTATAAAAAGAAAAATAATTTAAACAATTTACAAGAGCTGTATTACAGATGGCATAAAGGTATCATTTACAAGAGCTGTATTAACAGGTGACACAAAGGTATTAAATCAGATTTATGAATAAAAATTTGTAGCACATATTTTTACATCACATCTTCAGTGTCTGAACAGTAAACAAGAAAGCAGAGACACAGTATGAGTGCAA
>NW_009746276.1:0-1221 GCF_000703405.1 Apaloderma vittatum | reverse complement strand
ACCTGGAGCTACCAAAAATTTCTCCCCTCCAGTTTGTGACTGTTTGTTTTTAAAGGAACGTTAATCGAATTCATGCAACATAACCAGAATTGGGCCACACAAGAGTAAAGCTTTTAATTTTTAGAACATTCATTTATAGCCATTGGGTATAAAAACCTATCCTTCGCATAGGACATACCCTGAAGGCATAACCAAGGGTGTTAGGAACTGCAAGGGTGTTTGTAACCTGGGGTGTTTGTAACTGCAACCCCCAAGAGGATCCCAGCCTGAGCAAAAGCACGTTCGGGCAGGAGCCAAACGCACGAAGCTCTGCAGGAGGCCCTTCCACAGCACAGGGCTCCCTGAGCCCGGCTCACAGCAGCCTGCCTACCTCCTCAGCTCCTACTCAACCTCCACACAAGCCACAAAACACCTCCTAACGCGTGTCACCGCGCTCCTTCGGTACCCAGGAGGTGGCACCGGACCCTGAGGCCACCCCTTCGCCTCGGCCCGGCCCGCCCCTCTCCCCTCAACGGTCCTTTGCCGCCGCCGGGCCCCTCCCTCCGCGCCGCTCGAAATGGCGTCCATCGCAGCCAATCGCAGCACAAAAGACAGCCGCCTCAGCCAATCAGACGGTGGGACACTTGGACTCCCGCCCTAAACCCCTCCAATCCGCTTGTGGGGCGCGAGGCTCAACGGCTCCCGCGGAGCCCGCCCAGGGCCCGCCGGCCAATCCGAGAAGGGCACGGCTTGTTGCTAGGCTGACGGGCAGACTGTACCCTGGAACGGGCTGGGCGAAACTGGGCGGAGGGAAGGCTGCAATCTCTCAGCTACCCAACGACACTGTAGACAATTCCTTAAAATATCTACCCCAGGGGCCGCAAGACGGGAGGGAGAAGGCATACTAGGCTGTAAAGATCATGAAACATACAGGAGCAATATGCCCTGCTGTTACTTTTCTGTAGAAGCCATTGATGCGTCTAGTACTATGCAGTTCGACTAAGGCCCTCTGTTGAAATCTAGTAACAAGAATTAAAAATTCCCTTCGCTAGTAAGATGCAGTGTGAAATCCTGTCTTATTTTTATAAGAGCTAAAGATTTATTCTAGGAAGATGGCAAGAAATACATGCAATTTCATTGTTCTCCTGCTGTACCAGTCAAAGTGTAACTGGTCTCCTTCCCTACGGTAATGAGAAGCCTTTTTAGAATCCTAGAATCGTAGAACAGTTTCAGCTGGAAGAC
>NW_009746275.1:0-1210 GCF_000703405.1 Apaloderma vittatum | reverse complement strand
GGGTGCACTCAGTGCCGTCATCCATGTCGCTCACAAAGATGTTGAACAGCCCTGAGACCCAGAACAGACCCTGAGACCCGGGTAAACATGACAAACCATGTTTATCTGAGGAGAGTGGTTGTATCTTCATTTCAAGTTGGCCTCTATTGATTTTTCTCTAGTAACTCTTCATTTTCACACCTGCTAACACGTAGCTCAAGCAACACAGATCATGTGTCTACTTCTTAGTAACGTCGACTGCATCGAGGCAACGAACCAAAACCTCAAGCGCAGGCTCCCAACTTACAGTATTTCTAAAGAAAGTGCCTTTGTTAAGTCATTATTCCTCCCCCCACCGCTACAGTCGGATCTCCGGTACAGAAGAAATCACTGCACGCAAGAGGGGAAAGGGCACAGACTTTGTTTGACACGGATTGCTAAACCCTCCCGCACAGCCTGGACTTCCTCACTTAACCTCGCTCCCAACGCTCTCCAAAACGAAAACAGGGGAAGGCCAGCGATCCGAAAGGCAGCTCCCAGCAAACAGGAAAAAGAGAGTTGGCTGAAGGAAGGATGTGATTTTTCAGAATACACCGTGGGTTTTATCCGTGCTCGCCCTCCACCCCGTTAAGAAGAGGAGAGGGCACCCCAGCTGCTCCCATCTCCTCAGTTACCGCAGCTTAAAGCCAATTTATGGGGGAACACCCAGCTCTGGTTTGCACCCAGCACCTCGACGGGTACAGAAGCAGCTTCTCAGGGAGAGAATCCACCCCCCTGACTCCGGCAGGAGAAGGGCACAGTCCCCTGTCCCCAGGCAGAGGGGAGCTCACCCCTACCAGCCCAAGAGAAGGGTGCTACCCCCCCTCGCCTCAGGGACCCTCCTCCCATCAACTCGGGGACTCTGAGGCACCCCCATACCTGGGTAACCCCTCCCCTTACACCTCAGAGAGCACCTTCTGCATATCCAGAGCACCCTCCACCTCAGGGAGGGTCTCTACACCTCAGGAAGCACCCCCTTGCATCTCAGGGCACCCCACACCTCAGGGCACTCTCCACCCCAAGAAGAACCCCTCTTCAACTCAGGGAACCCCCCCAGACATCAGGGAGCACCCTCCTTTTCACCTCAGGGCACCCCAACACCCCAGGGAGCACCTCCTTTTTCACTTCAGAGCACCCTATACCTGAGGGAACAACCCCTCCTTCACCTCAGGGCACCCCAAAACTCCATTGA
>NW_009746274.1:0-1143 GCF_000703405.1 Apaloderma vittatum | reverse complement strand
CTTTCCCTATTTACTCGCTGTGTATAACATTTCTTGGACCTCTAATTACTGGCTTAATTTGATGAACATATTTTCAGCAACACTGCCTGCTTAAGAAATCACTGCCCCCACCCCTAGTTGCTTTTTCCCAGCTGAAAAACAAAGGTATGTTTTCTGAACCAAGTTTGTCCAGGTCAGTTCCACTCAAGTTCAACATGAAACTGCTTAGATTTCTTTGTTGGGACTGCACACGAGAACAGTCTAGGAGTAAGAAAACATGTGAGTAGGTGAAAAGTGGTGCTTGCTTCAGCAGTGCAGCTGTTTGTGTGTTTCACAGCATGAGTTTACATGTCTGAAGTTGAGTGTATACAAATATTCCTCTTCTGTTGAAGAATATGTTGCCAATTTACTGACTAGTTCTAACTATTTTTTAGATATTGGATTGCTTTTTATCTTTCCAGGCAAATTATTTCTAACAAAAAGTCACTCCCACTGCAATACTGGTTCTGAAGTGCTTGAATAATTTGTCAGTGCAAACCTGGTCTGTGATAGTTGTAGGCCAATTTTTTCTTGACTGTAATGCAGCTATCCAGTGACCAGGGACCCTTTTCTTTTTTTTTCAGCTTGGCCACAGATTAAAGCTGTGGACTGTATACCCAGGAGTCTCTAGATATGTATTGATGAGAAATTCGTAGAAAAGGGCATGTCATAGAATAAGGTATTATCTTGAATTGGAAGAGACCCACAAGAATCATTGAGTCCAACTCCTGAAATATTAGCTATTAGTCAGGCGTATGTGTCTGAAGAATAAGGCTGACATTTCTGTTAGAGTAAAATCTCTCAGTTAACAATATAGCTTGGGCCTTTCCTGAGGGCAAGCAAAGGAGGAAAAGCCCAAACAAGGGTTCTCACAACACTTTCTTACATAGCTTTCACAGCAGATGAATCCAAAGTTACACAGCTGCACCTGTCAGGAATGGCCTTGAGCACTGGCTGCTCAGCTCCCAGGTTTGCAATGCCTTTTGGTATACTCAGGGCTCTGTCATAAGTAAACATAGGTAAGAAACAGCATGAGGTAATGAAGACAGGAAACATACTAACAGTGGTATCAATGTATGCATCTCAGAAGTATAGCAAGTGGGGAAAACAAAACTTTTTTTTTTT
>NW_009746273.1:0-1215 GCF_000703405.1 Apaloderma vittatum | reverse complement strand
CCAACTCCTAACATTCTGTGATTCTGTGAGCCAGGTATAATAGGGGTGAACAGCAAAAGCGTTCAATTATTTAAATATTTTTATTAAAAATTTCCTCATTGCAAACATTTTCACACAAATGATTTGCCTTATCAAACTTCAATAAGTATCAAAAAGAGAGAAACACCATTGGTCTTTAATTCTTTGCAATAAATTCCATCCTCTTGGCAGATGTAGACCTCTGCCCTTTTAGAGAATTATCATGAGTATCTTGAGTTCTTTTCAACAAATAATGCATGAAAATGCATAAAGAAAGGAATATGGCTGAATGCAAGTAACCCCTGAAGACCACAAATCGCATTTTACTTTCCAGACTTTATATTCTCAAAGTTGTTCTTTTAAAAGTATCGCTAAGCACTTTTGATCTCCTAACTTTGACAATTCTGGCAGCATCTGGCTGCATTTGCTTCTCATCATTAGGAGAATAATATGCTAGCTCTGTCATTGGGTATGGAGCAAGGAAATAAGATAGTGAGGACACTGTAATAAAATTTTTATTTGAATTTATTACAGGAAAAAAAAAGAAACAGGTGTAACAAAAGAAAAGGAAAGAAAACACAAAATGAAGTGAAGAGGAGAGGAGAGGATTACTTCTACTTGGAATATGGATACAGAGAGTCTAATTTTCCATCTCAAGATAGATATGAATCGTATTTTTCATGCTTGCAGGCAGAGAAGTGCAGCCAGAAACTTTCAAACTCTGCAGCAGCCCATGTAGCATATCAGACCAGGGCCTGGACTCTAGGGAGGGCACCTGTAAACTGAAAAGGCACCTGTAAATTTGTCAGTGGTAGTTAATTAAGCTGTATGTCCCTTGTGACAGAATTAAGTAGTCTCACCGCTCAGCCTAGCAGTCACAGGATGCTTAGAAGCAGCTGTCGATACAGCAGACACAAGGGATGTTATAAATAGGTCAGTGAAACAGGCAGCAACTTCCTCTTTCTTCCCTGCCACCCTGCAGGTTCATGCAACTCAATACCATCAATTCGTGGAATAAAAATACAGACCTCAAAGACGCACCAAGGAAAGAGCTATCACTACTCTAGGCTTCTCTGTACTATTCAGGGTCTAAACCACTAAACTTTCTGCTTAATTTTTCTCCTCATTTTGTAAATGGAAGCATTATTTTATTGAGACTGTCAGGAACTGTGAAAATATAATTTAGAAATTATCGCC
>NW_009746272.1:0-1217 GCF_000703405.1 Apaloderma vittatum | reverse complement strand
CGGCACTTGGCTTTGTTAAACCTCATGCAATATCACGTGTTCGGGCTACAGTTGTAAGCTGCCATCTCCAGTTCGTAGGTCCCGTGAGCTTTGGGGAGCTGGGGACAGAGGGCAAGGATGTCCTGGAAGGCAAAGTCCTCAGTGACCCAGTTTCACGTGTGGTTGTGGCTCGGCTCTGCTCTCACGTCCTGGAAAGCTAACAGCTCGGTTTTCCTGTTTGAGTCACGTAGCTCCTTTGTCTTGGTGAGCTGCCGGTCCTCGTTGCTGCGCGCCTTGTGCCAAAGTAAACCCGTTGAAAGGTGGTTCTGAGCTCTCCTCACCTGGGTCTTTCTGATCTCTGCAGCTCCTGATCACCAGCATGTTCCAAACGGAGTGTGGGTCGTCGTGGGTCTCCTCAATTTCATTGCCTATACATTAGGTAAGACTTTATTTAGTTGGTTCGGGGGGGTTGTGTCCATCATCTGTCCGTGCCATGGCTGCGTGTTGTCTCATCTCTGACCCTATTGAGAAACTTTTAATTCTGGGCTTTTGCCATGCTCTAATCCAATTGCTGGTTGGGCCGCTGGAGTGGTTTCTGGGAGCTGCTTTGCAAAGTGGGTGCAAGAAAGTTCTCCTGGAGCAGCTGATGTGAAAGGAGGGTGCTCGAATGGACTTTGAGACGAATTATGAAGTTCTGTCTTTGATTCTTCTTTAAATAAATGCGATCTTGTCAAACTATTTCATTTTTCGATCTCAGATGGAGCAAGGGGGTGGGAGTGGAGGGTGGAAGCAGTGAGAGCTGCTGCTTGCTGGCTGCATGTGCTTCATCAGCTGTAAACTCAGCCGTTGCTTGGGGTATCTTGGCAAAACACCCCATTTCTCCTTCTCTTCCCAGATGGCGTTGACGGGAAGCAGGCTCGCCGGACCAACTCCAGCACACCCTTGGGAGAGCTCTTTGATCACGGCCTGGACAGCTGGGCCTGCGTGTACTTTGTCGTGACAGTCTACTCCACCTTTGGACGGGGCTCCACGGGCGTCAGCGTCTTTGTTCTCTACCTCCTCTTATGGGTGGTCTTGTTTTCATTCATCCTCTCCCACTGGGAGAAGTATAACACGGGGATTCTCTTCCTGCCATGGGGATATGACATCAGCCAGGTGGTAAGTACACGTTGTTGCTGGGCTTCAGCAGAAGCACCAGTATGGGTTAGGGGTGGACCTGCTGGAAAACAGCCCTGAGG
>NW_009746271.1:0-1211 GCF_000703405.1 Apaloderma vittatum | reverse complement strand
ATATATATAATAATAGTTGCCTACGATTTCTAGGACTTAATGCAAGTAAACTCAATTTTTGTATGGCGATTATTTTGCAGACCCAGAAGTTATTGATCCACAACAGCCCAAGCCTCTGAGCAGTGCATGCTCATGGCTTCACTGCAGAATTGCAAACCAGCCATGTTCAGTTTTGTCTCAAATTCTAAGAAGTCCCAAATTTGTGGTTATTTTATATAACCAGCACTTGCCACAGACTCAAAAGTCAGCTGTATATCAGAACCTCTCCTGTTCTGCAGAATTTTTATGCTGGTCTGTCTCAGCTAAGCTACAGACCTGTTAGTGAATCCAGCAATAAATAAACACAGTAATAAGCCAAGATCTTTGGAAGTGTTTCCAAACCACTACACTGAGAGCTGTCTCTATGAAGTCTGTCATCTTACACACATCACTGCAGACTGATCAAAGAAAAACATTTTGGCCTGCAGATTTTAAAGTACTGCAAAATGTTTAAAACTGAGATAATGATTAGCACTTTGCAAACAGCGTTACACAAGATGGTAATACTTTGAGTCCCCTCACACTGCAATTTACCAAACTTTTCAGAAATGCGAACTTAATGCCATAATTTAGGTGTTTCCTTCTATTTCATATAAGCAGCAGAATGGTTATGTATCTGGACGCAGGCTGATTTGAAAAGCTTCCATTTGTTTGCAAAGACTGTTCTTTTACTCACATCCTTCTGACATGAAGCCTCTGGTTATTTAGCTTTCTGTGATTTCTGGAAAGTACATTCACTGTTCTATTTTTCCCTTTCTTTAACATAGTCTTTGTATTTACTTGGCTTTTAGTTTCTCCCAATACAGACTGGTAATAGTTTTTATTCCCTAATACAAGAAAGTGCTTTGGTGTCCCCCAGGTATTTTGAGATAGGCTTTAATCACTTGTATAACTGAACATTTTTGATCAAGAAACAAACACAATTTTTTTTTTGAGAGACCAATTTTATCTTCTCTTTGATCCTAGAATTAGAAAGTTACCTTTTTATTCTAGTCTGTAAGTAGAAGTCTCCATGGTTATGATAGTCTGAAGCATTTCAGAGGACCTAAGAGAGCAGAAGGAGAACCTCATGAAGAGTAGTAAGACGTCATGCTGAGATGCACACGTAGTCTCTCTGTTTCACCCCCAACCCCATACCTGGGCATTTATATATAAATTTATGTTTATATTTA
>NW_009746270.1:0-1209 GCF_000703405.1 Apaloderma vittatum | reverse complement strand
GGGTGGGGGGGGGGGGGGGTGTTGTTTGGTTTAGTTTGGGTGTTTTTTTAATTGTTGGGTGTCCTTTTTCTTTTTTTTCTACAGGACGTGTAGTAAATAACCATTGTCCCTCAGTATAATTAAACTCTCCAGGAGACTTACTTTAAGCAGCTTAATTGCTAAGTTTAACCACCTCAGAGACTTAAGGCTCTATCCATCCTCAACTAGTTGTGAGGCCTCAGAATACGTTCTTCTCTGAAGTGCGTCTCTAAACATTAATGCTCAAGGTTTTATTTCAAGGCTTTGCAAAGCAGGGCTGCACTGGCTGCACAAGAGCATCCTCCACCAACAACGTTCCACTGAGCCTTGTTTGCTGGCCGAGGCAAAGTCACCAGTAAGAAATTCCAGAGCAGCAAGTTTATGTTATTTTGTTCTTTATGGTAGTAAGTGTCCTGCGTCCAAGTGATTCTGCATAAATGCTATTGAGAGCAAGGTCAGTCAGAGCAACTGCCAGACTAGCACCAACTACTTTCCACATTGCTCCTGGGGAGCGAACAGTCAGGAACACTTGTCTGGCTCAGCAATGGTGCCAAAGCTGCAGCCGCATTGTCAGCCTGTGCTGCTTTCTTGGAAGGAGCTGACAGTTTGACTTGCTCTGTCCACAGCTCATCAGTGATGGCAGCGTGGTGTACGCAGAAGCCCTCTGGGATCATGTCACGATGGATGACCAAGAGCTGGGATTCAAGGCAGGCGATGTCATTGAAGTAATGGATGCTACCAACAAGGAGTGGTGGTGGGGGAGGATTCTGGACAGCGAAGGCTGGTTTCCAGCCAGCTTTGTACGGGTAAGAGATTAATGTTTCTTTATGCTTCTCCATTAGCACCAAGTGTTGGTTCTTTTTCTCCAGGTTTAGTGTTTTGTAGTGACTCCTCAGCTCTTTCACTGCTAGAGATGGTTGGTTCGACACATCTGTTCCTCTGCACATGGCTGTGGTGCATCAGGTCCTCATGGCTGAGCTGCCACCAGTGTGGAGATGTCCCTCTTTACCTGAGTAAATCAAGGGCAAGAGTGATTCAGTTCTAGACTCTGGAACTAAGCTGAGCTGTGCCAGCTGAGGGGCTGCCCTGGACGGTGGTTTGCAGCCTGGGCTCCTGATTACCCGTATGTATATTGGGTAGTTTGCACCCGAGCACACATCATCCCCTTCAGAAGGGAGCAGCAAATACTCT
>NW_009746269.1:0-1153 GCF_000703405.1 Apaloderma vittatum | reverse complement strand
TTCCATAGACAACTCCAGATGTAAATTAATAATTGTGTTTAGAGCTACATATCCCTACACTAGTAAATCAGATGCTCTCTCTGGCCATTTTCAGGTTTGAATTTTTATTAAAAATGCCAAACTGGAAACACTGAAGTTTAGTATAATGCTGAGATGAATAATGAAGCTGGCACCTTCTTTGAGGCATTTTTGTAAGAGATTCATTAGGAGCTGATGGTAGCAGGAGTGCTTGGAAATGGACCTCATATGCTACCAGCAGAACTGATTTTAAGTGATCATTGAATAAGAAGTCTAATACTAAAAACTTAGACCATACCTGGAAATACAGATTTATCCCTATATTGCTTACCAATTTGCATACGTTCAGCTTGTTCACTAATACTCTCTAACTTTTCAGTATAAACTTCTTTGTAGCCATTGATGAAAGAGAGATAGGACTTAGGTGTTACATAAGCTCTTCTTCGATACCTAAAACACAGTAAATTGGCAATATGAATTTAATACATATTTTTGATGTGTGCATCCATTCGATTACTTCCAGTGAAACAGAAAAAAATCAAAGATTTAACTCAGTCAAAATCAAATTTCTTCATAATGCAAACTCTTATTTCCAATCACAGTGTTTTTATTCACATAAGCAGTGTTAAAGATTATTGAATAGTGGGAATGAAGATAATGAATTTGCAACATAATAACAACTACTTTTTGTGGCTTTTGCATATATTGATATAGCGGATTTATTTTTGTATTTGCCTTAAACAACACTTATTGATTCATATAACACAGTAAGTTCAAAAAATATTATCAATTCAAACACTTTTGGGATTAACTGTTATATTTGTATCAAGTATTACCTCTGGAAATAATTCTCACAGCTTTCGGAAACTATGTCATGAAAGAGACCCATGGTTTCCACTACTTCTGTTTTAACTGATGGAGAGCAGACCATACTAAATTCTGAAAGAAAGTAACTGGCTACAGCTACAAGAGCTTCCTTAGGCCATCGACTGAACCAATCCATGGTGCACCCTGATATGAGACCAGGAAATTTCAAAGAACGTGCACGGAACTTCTCACCAATCTAAAGAGAGAAACATTTTTAATTAACAATATGGTACTTAGACTGATCAAAATGTTTAATTCATATAAACAG
>NW_009746268.1:0-1214 GCF_000703405.1 Apaloderma vittatum | reverse complement strand
TATTATTATTATTATTATTATTATTATTACCCTCCTCCCATCTTTCCTTTTCTCCACAGCCTTGTGTGAGCACCATAAACCACGCGGGGCTGGAAGAGGACAAGACAAACTGCAGGAGTTTAATAAAGTAACCTCCTTGCTATGATTGAAGCAAGGAAACAGGGATTTGCTGCTCCACAGTGGATGACCAGGGCTAATTGCAGTGACCGAGTCTTTCAGTAAAAACACCCATCTCAAAATTGAAAAAAAAACCACACAAAAAACCACATTTCCTTTGAATGGTGAAGTGCTGGATGTTTGCTTTTCATTTTTAGTTTGCTCTTGGCCATGTTCTGACAGCCGAGGCGGATCCGGCAAAGATAAAACCGTGGAAAGGGTCCAGCTGTTCAGAAAACAGCAGCAAGGAAGGGCAGCCGTCGAGTTCCCTCCAGGGATGAGAGCCCTCTCCCAGGGCTCAGGACCAGAGGAGCCAGGCTGCTGTCCCAAAGTGAGGTGCAGCACGCTGCTGGCCTGGTGACACTGATTTTCTTTATTTTGGAGAGCGAGCCCTGTTTATACACATAACTGGGGGCTGATTTGCAAAGCCCAATGAAATCTCACCTTTTTTCTTTTTTTTCCCCCCCAGACATCTTACCTCAAATCCTTCAGGACTGTAAGGCATGCAGAGATGGACATTCCTTGCTGTTAAACACCATGACCCTCAAGTACCTCCCAAGTCACTCGCAGCTATAGCAAATATCAGTAAATCACCCAGAGACATCTCAAAATTTCTTTCATCTTTGAAAAACCCCCAGTGTTTGTGAGTTTCTTTGTCTTTTAAGTCTGACTTTGTCCCAGATGAGCTTCCCTCTGGCATGTCTTTAATGAGCAGATGGGCACGTCTCTGCACTGCTTGGCTGCCCAGCCTCATGTCAGCAGTGGAAATCAGCCTATGCTGTGCCACCATCTCTTGAGGACCCCAAAATCTCTTCCCCTGCCTCCAGGGAAGAAGCAAGTGATGGGAAGAGGTCGAGCAGGCACCCACCCTGTAGGTTCTATGTGGTCTGATGGGTGTGACATGGGGACACTGGAGCTGGGAGAGGCAGAGGTGGCAAGACTGGAAGGGACCAGAGACAGAACTGTCCAACAGTGCTTAAAAATGATGTACAGAACACTGTCAGTACCTATTTTAAAGGCTTCGGGACTGGACCATCCGCAGTAACACCAGCCCCGTG
>NW_009746267.1:0-1208 GCF_000703405.1 Apaloderma vittatum | reverse complement strand
AGTGGTTCTTACTTCCTTCTGCTACTTGGTTGTACCTTTTAAGCCTTACTAGGGGCTTCTCTGTTGACGTGGAACACAACTGGGCCAAAGAGTTTGTTTGCTCCTTAGTGAACGCCATTGCTTAATGCCTCAATCTGCTTAACTGCAAAGTGAGACCAATGATTTTGCTGTTTGTTATGAAGAGCCTTGATACCTCTTAATGAAATGTGCTAAACGAGTTACATACTATCAATATATTACTAGAGAGTGCAAGAAACATTTGGTTGGACCATGTAATATATTAGTATTACTCTGCATCTATTCAGAGACTCTTTAATTTAACAGGGAGATCTTTCTATCTGTGTATAGGAATCCTGAAATAACAAATCTTAACATATATTGAACTACAATGTAGCTGCAGTACACACAATTCATCCCTGTCATTCTGTTTTCATTCTCTCCTTGAAATTAAAAACATTAATTCATTTGAAGGGCTGAAGGAGCTTCAGTATCTAACATCACATTGATATGCTCTGCACCGCATGGAGAGAGACAAGATTTCAGCATTGTTTCTCTAATGAACAACCAGTAAGAGGTTCTTTTTATGTATATGATTTTATATTGCTTCCATCCCAACTGTTCTCTCCTTTCCACCCACTCCCATCTGCACCTGAATTAAAAATATTTCAGTTCTATCTATTTTAGTGGCTTATATTTGGAGATCGTCATCTAAATCTGAAGGTAAAGCCATCCTTGTGTAATCTGTCACCACTACTACTGGTACTAGTGTCTGAAAATAGTTTCTGGAGAGACCAAGACTAATAAGAATGCTAAAGAAATTGCCAGTACCTATTTTTTTACTCATGCACTTGTGTATACTTGCAAAGTTTTCATAGAGCTGAGAATACTTCTGGGGCATAAGAAATAATATTCCAGTCCAGTTTTATGTCTGAAGAAAGCAAAGTGCAATCATAGCTAATGATCATTCTGCAGCTAAGGGACAGAACTGGGAATAGTTACCATGATAGCAGATTGTTTGCTATAAATGGGCTACCATAGACTTGGCTGTTGCAATAACACACTTCTTATAGCAAATCATGTGATAAGATTTTTGAAGGCTGAAACCCTCCTTGGTTTTCCAAAGTTACTCATAAGTCTGTGCTGCAATTCACAACATGAGTGTTTGCAAATCATTGATTCATGTACTGATAGTGATCTAGTGACAAAAA
>NW_009746266.1:0-1214 GCF_000703405.1 Apaloderma vittatum | reverse complement strand
CGTTTTTTGCACACTTCCCGCTGTGGCTAACAGCTTGCCAGATGAAGGCATCTCTGCTCTGAGCCAGAGCTGCATTGCGTGTGCCTTTGATATTTTGCAAAGAGCGAGGTGTTGCTGCTGGCCCCACAGGGTGACACCCTTACCCCGGAGCACAAGCACCAGCAGCTCTCGACTCGGAAGAGGCCGCTCACCACATCTGGGTTTTGTGCTGCTGTCTTTGTCAAATATCGCTGTCACTTCAGGAAACCACACGGTGGGTGTTGTCTTTTCAGGGTAGGGGTGGGGGAAGGAATCCTGCTCCTCCATGCGCAGGCCCAGGGATGGGGCGGTGGGATACCTCTGCTCCCCAGGACAGGCTGGGGGGAACTCTTCTGTCAGAGCAGGGTGAAGCTGCCGACGCTTTACTTGGGAGGGGGCATCCAGGGCCAGCATGAGATCAGGGGCTGAGTGGGCTGACCTGGCTCTGCTTCAGAGCAGAGAAATGCAAAAGTGTGGAAAATTCTTCTGAGCTGTGGTTGTGCGATGTTGCCTCTCCCAGCTGGGCTGGAGGTGCTTATTTGAGCTCTTCTTATTTCCAAAGAACAGGGAAGCTGTTTGGATAGATTCTGAGGAGCCTATGTGCTTCACCTGGGTCTCTTGCATGGACGAGGCTTGCTACAGCTCTCCCAGGTTGGACTGAGGGGTTTTACTAGATTTTGGAGATGCTTCCTGCAGTCATGGGTGACGTCGTGCAAACTTTTGTCTGTTACTGGGGTGCAATGACTAGAACACCAGTCTTAGAGGGCTGTGCTGTTGGTCCTCACATATAACAAAATCCTTCCCTTTTGGTCCTTGTCTTTTCCCCCATGTTGAAAATGGGGTGAGAACCATCAGTGATTTGACTGGAAGAGTTGCAAAGTTAGGCAGCTGCTTACTGCTGCAAGAGTGGGTGATAGGAGTGGGGTTGAGAAGGACTTCTGTCACCCTTACTTGTCCATTAAATCTGTCATTTCAAGAATATTGGTGTTTCTTAGCAAAGCACTTTGAGCAAATGCCTATATCTATAAATCTGAGCTCAGAGTCTGATGAAAGTCACTTTTTTTTCTTCCCAGTGGGATCCTGGAAATACAGAAGCAGTAGCAATGAATTAAATGTAGGAACTTCTCAACAGGTTCAAGCTGAGTTTAGAGCTTGGATTTGGACTGATTCTTGTTTGATCAAATCTAGCTCCCTGT
>NW_009746265.1:0-1208 GCF_000703405.1 Apaloderma vittatum | reverse complement strand
GTATTCGATGTGATGAATTTTGGCTTTAGGTGACCAACATGGGCAACTGTTCCAGTTGAATTTTCTCAGAGACAGCAGGTGGGCATGTGGATGACACAAAAGCATAAAAGCATAATTATAAGGAGTAACGAAATAGCAGAGGGGCAGTGTTGGAGGCAAACACTACAGCTAAACCTCTTTAATGATCCTAAACTTTCCAAATAACTTCACATTGCCTTGCAGACGGAATGCATTTTTTTAAAAGCTTAATTTTTAGGGGTTGCTGGAAAAGGAGATGCAGACACTTGCACATCCCATATACCTCTTCTGTCTTTCATCCAGAACGAAGATGTGAGCCAGGCCTATTATGTATTAAACTGAAAAACAATCACACTTCTAAGTCTCCTGACACTCATCATTATGCTTCCACTTGTAGAAGAGGCTAAGCTTCTTTCCCCAGCCAAAACTCAATATCTGCTGAGGGAAATGCAGAATATTGCTGGCAGAAGGGAGGAATTTTGCGTGACAATTTCCCTTTTCCCGCATTAATCCCCCCCCTCCCTGTATAGCTCCTATGTGGATAGAATTAAACTATTTCAAAAGCTAGTTTTTCATCCAATAGTATCACCACTAGAGGCAAACGCGCAGAAACACCAGTTCCACAAGTTCAAGCTGATTTAACAAATCCCCTCATTCTCTGATCCTATTGTTCCTCGGCGGGCTGGCTCACGTCAGCGTGCACGAGACCGAAGGAGCTGCCCCCTTCCCACGACGCAGGATCCACTGGGAGCTTTGGCTTCAAAGCGTGTGTTCCATATTCTTTTTAATTCTCAAGTGTCAAAAATGAATTGGGGAACTAGGCCAGCTGCTGGAGGCTGTTGTGAGGTGGCAATTTAGCAGGGTTTATGAAGCCAGGCACCCTGCCTTCTGCAGAAAACACTGTATTCCCCAGAGACATTTTAAAATAATAGGATAGGATATAGCTCTGGTAAATTGTTTTTCTTCACCCCTTTTTCTTTCTGTTGGCTGATGCAAAGGATTAAAAGTATCAGCATGTGGAAATCATGCGGGTAAACCCTCAGTAATCCATTTTTACCCAACCTGCATATCATCAGACCTTCAGTCTGAGAGCTCAGAGACCACAACTGACAGGCACTCTGCAACGTGAACTGCCTGCAACACAAAATGTCACAGAGAAGGAGC
Source organism: Apaloderma vittatum (assembly GCF_000703405.1). Lineage (NCBI taxonomy): Eukaryota > Metazoa > Chordata > Aves > Trogoniformes > Trogonidae > Apaloderma > Apaloderma vittatum. Next base: position 26 of record NW_009746265.1, on the reverse strand, counting down.
CAGCTTCTACGTTTTATTCTCCGACT
>NW_009746264.1:0-1189 GCF_000703405.1 Apaloderma vittatum | reverse complement strand
AGCCTAGAAAATCTCTAGTCTTAACAAGGCAGAGGCACTAGCTCTTGCCGTTGCATCAGGGACCATATTTTCCTGGCTGCCCCCAGGCCTCTGGGGAGAGACATTTACAGGTCAAACTAACACGAGCCCTATTTTTGTCTTGCACTTACATTTACATTAAACAACATTTCAGCCCCATTTCCTCTTTCCTCATAATTCCCCATTTACGCCCTTTTGAAAAGATTTACCTCTTCCTGGGCTTGTTCTCTATAGTCATCTGCTGTTATTTTATATAGTTATCTGTGTTATTTTATCTTTTTTCCACCATCCAACCTCTTACAATTATGCCCATCTCTCTCTTCTTTTTAATACTTGCACATCACACAATGCACATACCTTAGCAGCATGGATTCTTTTAATCTCTGAAAAACATTTCCTTTTTATCCTCACCCAAATATTAAGCCAACTGGAAAGTGACACATCGAGGTTAGGAATGCAGTCTGCTCCTGACAAGGAAAAAATGCTGAGCTTTGCAAGAGAGGCTAAGTGGATTAAGATCCTTTTTAAAGATTAGGTCACCCTTCACCCCAAATGCAGATTTCTACTGAAATTAATGGAAGCTCTCACAGCTGACATTGAACAGCAACATAGCAAACATATCAGGGCAGCCCACTCAAAACTGATCGTCCAAATCACCAACCCCAAACGGTTCTTAACAACCGATACAATCTATACCATGTATTAACGCGACAGCATTTCATCTTGTAAAATTATGAGCTGATGGGGAAAAAATGCTGAGCTAGTAGTTCTCAGGATGAAAAAAAACTTGGGCAGTGATTCATCTGATGTGGCCACATTGACATTACACCAACAGACAGATCTGCCTTAGGAGAATCCGTATCACCCCTGAAACGAGCGCTTTGCACTCGCACAGCTCCTGCCAGCCCAGTCACAAAACTCTGGCAGCTCCACACCTGGATAGTTTGTTTTTCAGGATACAATCCAACAGAAGGCACTTCAAACATTGTCTGTCTGATAAACCACAAACATCATCTCTTTGTGTGGGAGAGCTGCGGGAAAAGCTTTATACATGTCTTACGCTTCCTCTGCCCACCCCTTCTGGGCAGGTGAACCCAACACTTCTAACAGACAGACCTGCAAAAGCAGCCCAGCACCTGAAAGTCAATACAGATGCCTTCCAGCTCTCCCA
>NW_009746263.1:0-1201 GCF_000703405.1 Apaloderma vittatum | reverse complement strand
CCAGGGATGGTGACTCCACCATTTCCCTGGGTAGCCTGTTCCAGTGCTCGATCATATTGCTGTATCTGCCATATCCAACAAGTGCTTGGGCGGGTGATCTTCAGATTGAAAAGGAGTGTAACAATGGTTAAACTTCTCAGGGTTGTGTTTTCATACACATGTACTAACCCAAACTCAATTCACTCTCTGGCAGAGCCCAGCCCCATGGAGCTGGATCATGAGGCTAAGGTTGGCCTGTGGATGTAGGGCCATGGAGGTGGGCTAGCGACATCAGCCAAGTACTGTTATAGAAAACACTGGACATTTCAGTCACAGAGCAAAAGCTGACTTCTACATTTTTAAAATATGTATCCCAGCTAGATACTGTGAATAATGAGTAGATTACAAACGAGAACAGTTCTTCCTCTCTGAAGATAAATTTGAATGAATTTGCTTTCCCCATCCCACTAGTGCTTCCCCCCAAAGTGTCCTTTTTAAAATTATTATTATTATTATTATTAGTTATTATTATTTTCATTCCTGATCCCTTCTAGACACTCAATAATATAATCAACAAAACAATTAAACTGTATTCATTATTGCACATCCAATGCTGGGACACTGAATTGTCTCAGGGGCAGTACTAAATTGTGGAAGATATTAAATTTATAGAAAATATAAAGAGTTTAAGAACCTGCCCTCAGTGTGTGTTTGTATGTGATATGTAGCATTTGAAAACAAAGAAAATAGATCTTTCAGGTGGTTTTTTTTGGAAGTTTTGGAGTCCAAGCAAGATTTACTGCTGTGCTCTATTCTCTACTCCAAACAAACATTATCACTTGAATTTTGCTTCTTTTGAAATAAAGGATGTGACGGAGCAAGACAACATACTGCAAAAGTAGGACGATGTTCAGTTCTGCTCCTCCCAATATTATCTTAATGAGATAATATTTTTTCATGGACTTCAGTGGAAGAAGTGGGATAGATCTCACTGTGAACAGATGGCAGGGAAGGAAAGCCCTGCCCAGGTTGCTGCTATTGAGGTTGAGAAGTGCAAAAGGCTGGAGAGTGAGCATTTACAAGACAGATCACATGACCTGCAGAGCTGGCCCTTCATCACAGGTCTGGCCCTTTCTATTCAGAAAGTTCTGAATCTGCCTTGTTACTAGTGTGAATAGTAACTGTGTCAAAGTGAACATCTCGGAGCATCTAACCCCTCCTA
>NW_009746262.1:0-1205 GCF_000703405.1 Apaloderma vittatum | reverse complement strand
AACGTGTCCAGGTGGGTTTTGTATGTCTCCAGATATGGAGACTCCACAACCTCTCTGGGCACCTGTTTCAGCCTTTACCCTCACAGTAAAGAACTATTTCCTTTTGTTAAGGTTGAACTTCTTGTTTTGTTTGTGACCACTGTTCAAGCATGAAAATATTTACTCTCTTACCCACTGCTTTTTAGGGATTTTGTTTATTGTATAGAAACAGGCTATGAAACACTGAGCCCTGGCTGAAAGCATTGCTGTGTCAGTGGATTTTGTTGTAGGATATGAGACAGTCTTTCTCAGATAGATCTTAGGTGCTTCTCTGTGTACTTCTTAAAGTCCTTGTAAAGTGATGATTTGCAGTATCTTTTCAGGTCATTATACTGGGAAACAGCTGTTGCCTGAAGCCTTGAACCAGCTGCACATCATCTTGTGGGACAGAGCTGCCAAACATTATGAGGTGAGGTAATAGTGTTGTTGTGTCAATGAAAATCTGCTTTTTCTGACCTCTTTAGTAGGTCTGTTTTTAGTTAGAGTGCAGAATGTTACTAAGATCCCTGTTACAGTTGGCGTTAGTTTTATTTTTGTCCAGGTGGGTGCTCTTTTCCATTACAATATCAAATTTCAGATATCCTTGTCTTGAAGTTGTACCTGGGAGCAATTAAGGCCATAACTGATCAGCTGAAGAACCTGTGCAGCCCGTCATTCTGTTTCTGTCCTGGGAAGGATGCAAAAGACTGAAAGTCTTTTAAGTGGAGCTGTTTATTTTGCAATTCCTACCCTCTGATGGTCAGTTGCTTTAAGGAGCATGAAGGATCATTTGTACATTGATTTTCTTTTTTGTTCATGCGTATTGTAAGTATACATAAGTTCTGTCATTCAGAAACAGATACCTTCCTACTCTTTCAGTATTTGGAGAAGATGAGCTCACATTCTGCTCTTATATTTCAGTCATATGCTTGTTTCTTGAATATGTAAAGAAAACCACATGCTGTTCTATTACCTCTCATCTATGTAGTCAAGAGGGAATTTTGCTAATGATACATCTTCCTTCCTCTTAAATTGTCTGTCCAAATTGGAACTATAGTTGGGAGTACCATCTTCAGCATAATACCATCAAGGTTCACTCTAAATGGGATAAACACTTTTGTCTTTCTCTTAGTTTCAGTTGCTTTGTATCATGAATCACAGAATCACCTAGACTGGAAAAGACCTTT
>NW_009746261.1:0-1203 GCF_000703405.1 Apaloderma vittatum | reverse complement strand
TTATTTATAGACTCGTGACAGCTGCTTTTTTTAAAAAAAAAAATTATTATTTCATTTTTTTTTTATTCCGCTTGTGTGCACCGTTGGGAAATGCGTTTTGCTTCCCTTTCTTCTCAATATATTAATGTCTTTGTTGGGGAGCGATTTTTATCCCCTTCAGACCCCTCTAATACAAAATTGATGCTTATTTTTCCCTTCAGGAAGGGGACGCTTTGAGGATAATCATGCTTCACAGAAGAACGGCACCGACCTCCAGTTGCTTTAAACACAACCTTCTCCACTAGGGCTCCAGAAAAAAAAAAAAAACAAACCGAAAAGAATAATTATAAGAATAATCATTAAAAAGGCGAAAGGAATGCTTACTCTGGAACCTGCATTTAACGATCCTCACCACTCGCGCTGAATATCCTCTGAAGTGATTCTCTCCGGCTTTTGAATTTGCACATCTTCAAGACGCAAGATTGCCACAAAGAATCCTCTATTTTTTTTTACAGCCAAATAGGATTTTTTATTTTAACTCATTCCCCCACGTTTGCCCCCGACCCTTATTCTTCTTATGTGGATATGCAAGCAAGAAGAGGAGACTGGACATTCCCAACATGCTCTCTCCCTTGATCTGGCCGTCTAGAGGTTCTGCTTCTACAAACCAAGGTAGGGAAATTCCTGTTTCTGTGGTTTTGCTGGCAGCTCATTTCGGTACATGGATTTGCCCAGGAAAGACCAGTCACGGTAGAACAAAAGGTTTAGGGATGCTGCTCTTAGAAGCAGACACAGCAAAAATAAAAGGAGGAAACATTCACCAGACATGTTGATTCCCTCTTGGCTCATCAAATAAAACATGAAGAGAGGGCGAGAGGCATGCTTTGAGATACATGCTACGTTCTGAATCGGGGGAAATTCCCTTGTGATTTTTTTTTGGGGGGTGGGCAGGTGGGGTCGGGGGAGATACGGAAGGAGGAACACAGCGCTGGAAAGGGGTGAACACAAAGATAATTCTCATCCATCCATCCATCCATCCTTCCACCCGCAAATTGCCTCTTTCTTTTCACTGGTCCAGCGGGTCCTTGCCATGCTTTGATGTGAAAATAGAGCTCATTAGGAATAACGGGACGTAGAAACCTGCTTGTTGCCGAGGAGGGTGGTGCATTACTTAAAACCCACGCCGGCCTCTCGATCGTGAGCGGCCTAAACGCGGGGGCCGGG
>NW_009746260.1:0-1209 GCF_000703405.1 Apaloderma vittatum | reverse complement strand
TTAAGAAAGAATCATTTGTGTTTGCTTGTGCGGTCATACTAAAGGAGATAAGTCCCTCGACAGGATGTGTGGCTGACCAGTGCTGATCCATGAACGGCTTGCAAGCTGCCTTCACGATGCTGTATTCCTCGAGGCTGTGAATTTACAACAAAAACACCTGCATCTTTAAGGTGGGATTAGGTGGCAACTGTGCTTTGGTCTGTGTCACACTTAGTCATGTACTTACCACTCTCAGAGTACCGTCCCTGATGAAGACGGGCTGTGTGCTTTGTTGATGTTGGCAGGGGCTGTGCAGGAAATGGTGCACACGCAGGGTAAAAACGGAAGGTCCTGCCAGCTTCCACTTGCAAAATGAGCTGCCTGAAAATGAAACACAAGAATATTGTAGATGCGACCTCATCTTCCCACAGAGGTTTCTGGTGCACCAGTACAAGAAACTGGAGCTGCTTTCTAATGACTCGCTGTTGCTGCGCATTGGCATGGCTATTAAGGTGTTAATTTTCTGAATATTGGATTGGTTTGTTAAGAAGCTCAAACAGGTGAAGGGGAAAAGCAGCAAAGGAAAAGCAATAGCTCTCAATTTCTCTGAACACATTTGTGTTGATAGGAGATAATGCTAGTCCACTTTATTCTCTTCACTCTTGGACAGTCTCAGTACATCAACCTGCTCCAGACTTCTGCTCTCAGCTGGTCACATGAGGACTTCTTGCCTGCACTCCTGTATTAAATATCACACCAGGATATCAGATTCCTGTAACACAGCTCCACACCACCCAGTACCTCTGTTACTGGCTGAGAGTAATCATTCCACCAACACCCTACTTTTTTTTTTTTTTGGTTAGCAGTCCCATAAAAAGCAGGAGCCAAATATCAGCGTGAAGAGTTATGTGAAAACCAAGCTATTGCTAGACAAGGCTTTGTAAAAAATATCTTTGATGCATTTTCTCATTAGGGTAAACATGATCCAGTCTGGATGTGGTGACATGCAGAGCAGTACTCAAGAGTCTCCGGAAAGGTCAGGGAACACCAGAGCTTCTAAATGCTGTACTGAACATTCAGAGCTAGCATGGGGAAACCTCGGCTGGGAGATCACTTAGTCTGCGTGATGAACTAGACAAAGAAAAACTTCTCTTTAGAACTGCTTCTTTAGCTCCTATAAATGCTACAAACAAACTTTACCCCAACGTCATTTTTGCTGTGTGTTGGAGT
>NW_009746259.1:0-1158 GCF_000703405.1 Apaloderma vittatum | reverse complement strand
AAAAAACCCCAATATATCTAAGTTAATGCTGCCTGTTGACTGAAACTAGATTCAGTGATAATTAACTGCCTTAGAATGACAGTAGGTTTGAGTTCTTCAGTCTCTTCTGCGGAAGCATAGCATAATGAGTATGGTATTTATTCCTTCACCTTTTAGGACTGCATGTTTCTATTGAAAGAATATCAGAAATGCTTTCGTGAAGCAAAGCAAAACATTTTGAAAAGTCTAGCAGAGAAGACGCCTGAAGTATCGGAAATCTACATTTTTGAAAAATCTGAAGCTTTTCAGCGGAGATTAGAAAAAGTGAGTACACTGTGTGCTGCTGTTATCTGCAGAGAACAATGGCTTCTCCAAAGAATGGCTTACAAGGTGGATGCTTGTCAACATACATGCTTTTAAGTATCCTCTGACGGAGTTTATAACTCTTATTGAGAGAAATTAGGCACTTCCATGAGTAGTTCATCCCCGTACTTTACATGGTTACCTCATGATGTCCTTCTGAACTTGTCAATTTATCTCTTTTAGTGTGGACAGAAATAGCCTAACTGATCTGAACTAAGGCTGTTATTTCAAGAGGTTTAAAACTATGTGAAAAATAACACACTTTTGGGTTTTTTTGAGTGGTGTCCTAAGGCATTGAAAGCTCCTGTTACTGCCAAACACTGTTCTTCAGATGATTCCACTGCTTAGAGTGGTCTTAACATTTAGCTTCCTAACCTGATGAACAGATTTTGAACTAGCATTGAGAGAGTTTGCATGGAAAAGATAATAGATGCTCCTTGGTGCAGACTAAGGTCAGACAAGAGGTAAGAGGATAATGTGGTAGTCATCACAGGGCAGGAATGGTGAGTCTCTGTTTTTCCTTACTATGCAGTATATATACAAACCTTTATGGTTATTTTATTTTATTCTGTGAAATCGGTGTGTGTATGCCATGTTTTAACTCTTTTTCTATATTATTCTATAGAACCTAACAGTCAAATATAAAAAACCAAACTCTTCCATCAAAATAACCCAAAGATGGTTTTATTTTGAGTTGTGGTTAGAAGGGATGTTGAAAACTACAGTAACTGTGCTCTGTTGAATATACTTGACTTAGAAGCGCAGAAGCAACACATCTGGATGCAGTGGTTAGAGAAGTGACTATTGGCTATTTTA
>NW_009746258.1:0-1209 GCF_000703405.1 Apaloderma vittatum | reverse complement strand
AGTTGGTTTTTGCACTTAAATCAGAGAAGAGTGAGAAAACATAAAATGACAACAACAAAAAAAAAGACTGAAAAAAAAAGACTCCTGATCAGCAGGGAGAGGCTGAAGAAATGGAGTTGTTTAATGCAGAAAGGACATAAATAAAGAGGAATGTGCTGTTGGCATGCCAATATGTGCAAGCTGCTTCTCTTCCAAGGAAGCTGGTGATCAATTATTCCCCATTTTGACTGTGGCTTGGCCTGATTTCCCACAGGGGTTAACGGGATTAGATACTTGGAAAAAAGTCTTCCTGGCTAGAAGAGTAGTTAAACGCCAGAACAGATGAAACAGGCAAGTCTTGGGACAGCATTCCTTGGAGATTTTCAAAAAATAAGGTTAGATAAACATCCATCAGCGGTGATCTCAGTCTACTTAATCCTGCGAAGGGAAGAGCTGATCTCCTGGGGTGGCTCCCAGCTCTGCGTTGTGATGATGTCTAAGAGAAAGGCGACAGATGGAGGGAAAGAAGAAGCGGGATGCGAGCCGGCGGGATGAGGAGGGACTGCAGGGGCGGTGCGGGAGAAGCCCCAAGGCGCCGAGCGGGGCAGCGAGCACGAGGAGCAGCGACAACCCCGCGGTCTCTGCAGACGGCATCCAGATTGCATCGCGTGGCTCTTAAGAAAATTGATGCATCTAGGTCATTTGCACTTATTTGTCTAAACATGAGGAATTTATTTTTTTTTTTACCCTACAGCTCCCTATGATTTCCTTTCCTTTCCCTCGCTGAGGTTAATTAAGCTCTTCTGAATAATGCTCTGCAGCCTGCTCACGCAACGCGCACCATGGATTTTGCAAGGAAAAGATGGAGACAGAAAAAAAAAATACCGTTTGATGGGAGCACAAAACAAAGTTTTGACACATTATGTAAAGCCACCACGGTTCTGCTCGCTGCGTTTGCTTTGTCGGAGGTTTTACCGCTGAAGAGCTTGTGCCCGAGGTGGTGGCCGTGCTCAGGGGGACGTACCTGTCCCTGTGACCTGCTCAGGCCATTCTTTCTGGCTCACATGTCCCCTCTGGGAAGGGGGGAGGTGACTTTCTCTAGCTGAAGAAAATAATCTCATTTGTGGCCATCGTAAGGAAACCAAGGCTGAACTTCTATTGGAAAACCTGAAGAAGGGTGTTTTAACACTCATCTCCTGATGTCAGGACCAAGCAGCCTGAAGAAGTTCT
>NW_009746257.1:0-1187 GCF_000703405.1 Apaloderma vittatum | reverse complement strand
GAAAGGACAGAAGTACAAATAGCTTTGGTAAGGCACATTTGTCCTGTCAAAAAGGGAAAATTAAAACAAATTTCAGTGGAAGATTTATAAAAAATCTCATCAGCTGAAGGGTGCAGCCCTTAAGGGTACAGCCATTAAGACTTTGAGCTTTGACATAAGGGATATTTACACACAGTTTTTTATGAGAGAAAACAATGAACATAGTTGATAGCAGGCAATAGGAGAATGCATGATCATCTAACACAGAGTAAATGTGTGACATCCGGGTTATACTTATGAAGAAGGTGTTGAAGTAAAAACCTGAGGTTGAAGAGAATCTTAAGCAATTCTGAGCAGAATATAAAGTAGGATAATTTTTTCCTCACTGAAATTGTTTCTGACAAATCTTCTGGAGTCAATTTCGGCTGGGAAACAATGACCAGTTGTCAGATGTAATGAGACTAGCCTATTTCAGTTAAGTCTTTCTGTGGAATAAATGTTCCTCCGCAACCGGTTTGCAGATCTCCCTCTTCTGCCAGGTACAACACGTGGCACACTGCCTTCATACATCTATTTCCCTTAGGTGCAACACCACTGGGGACACCAAAACAGTGGAAGTTGAGGAATTTTCAAGTCCTCAGCAAGAGGCACAAGAAAATGCCGGAACTCCGGTAGAAATACAAAGAATGCTTGTTTTGGTTTATTTTATTTTATAATCTGAAACACAGTACAATGTTGTCAAGTAAGAAGCAGGTTAGACCTTGATTTCATAGCAACTATCCTTTTATACGGTGATTTTTAGAGCATATGCATCCCGTTCCTGCTTCACTTCAAACATGTCGATGCATCTGTTACTTCCCACTGGGTGGCTGTATCTTCGATGTGGATTATACAACTTTTATTACACAACACCCTGATTTGTAGGAGTTCTGCAGGTAGAGTACACTGTAGCTGTTCAGTCTCTGTAGTAAATTTTAAGATCACTATCTGTACCACTCTTGCCTTTGAGGTTAGCTGGTAAAATGATGTTTATGCTTGAGTCTGCTGTTATAGACAATGGTTTTAAACTTTGCAACAACTTCAAACACATGGGAAATGATCTGTTGCAAAGCTTATAAAATAATCTGACCCTTACCCTGTTATCTCAGCTAACGGGACAGTTCTGTGACTTCGTTTCCTCCATCCTACAGTCATCTTTTTTTTTTTTT
>NW_009746256.1:0-1200 GCF_000703405.1 Apaloderma vittatum | reverse complement strand
GAATAAATTTGAGACCCTTTCCAAGGTAAGCTTCATGACAAACCCTATGAAATCTCTGAAATACTTGGACATGAGCAGCAACTTGCTGCGCCATGATGCAGCAGATGTGCAGTGCCGATGGGCAGAGTCTCTGACAGAGCTGGACCTCTCCTCAAATCAGTTGACGGATGCTGTGTTTGAGTGCTTGCCAGTCAACATTGAAAAACTCGACCTGCAAAACAATCAGATCACGAGTGTCCCCGAGGGCATGGCTGAGCTGAAATCCTTGAAAGAGCTGAACCTGGCGTCGAACAGGCTGGCTGACCTGCCGGGCTGCGGTGGCTTTACATCCCTGGAGTTCTTGAACGTAGAGATGAATTTGATCCTGACCCCGTCTGCCAACTTCTTCCAGAGCTGCCTGGGGGTGAGGGAGCTACAAGCCGGGCAGAACCCATTCAAGTGTTCCTGCGAACTGCAAGACTTCATCCGCCTGGAGAGGCGTTCCGGGGGGAAGCTGTTTGGCTGGCCGGCGGCGTACGTGTGCGAGTACCCGGAGGACTTGCGAGGAACGCGGCTGAAGGACTTCCACCTGAGCGAGCTGGCTTGCAACACGGCGCTCTTGCTTGTGACGGCCCTGCTGCTGACGCTGGTGCTGGTGGCTGTGGTGGTCTTCCTGTGCATCTACTTGGACGTGCCGTGGTACGTGCGCATGATGTGGCAGTGGACGCAGACGAAGCGGAGAGCTTGGCACAACCAGCCCGCAGAGCAGGAGAGCGTGCTGCAGTTTCACGCCTTCGTTTCCTACAGCGAGCGCGATTCGTTGTGGGTGAAGAACGAGCTGATCCCGAACCTGGAGAAGGGGGAGGGCTGCGTGCAGCTGTGCCAGCACGAGAGGAACTTCATCCCCGGCAAGAGCATCGTGGAGAACATCATCAACTGCATTGAGAAGAGCTACCGGTCGGTCTTTGTGTTGTCCCCCAACTTTGTGCAGAGCGAGTGGTGTCACTACGAGCTGTACTTTGCCCATCACAAACTGTTCAGTGAGAATTCCAACAGCTTAATCCTCATTCTGCTGGAGCCGATCCCTCCGTACATTATCCCTGCCAGGTACCACAAGCTGAAGGCTCTCATGGCAAAGCGAACCTACCTGGAGTGGCCGAAGGAGAGGAGCAAGCGTGCTCTTTTCTGGGCTAACCTTCGGGCCGCTATTAACACTAACCT
>NW_009746255.1:0-1198 GCF_000703405.1 Apaloderma vittatum | reverse complement strand
TGAACAAAACTGGATCCAGTACTGATCCCTGGGGAACACTGCCTTTCAGTAGTACCCAGAATCATCTTCTCCATAATTTTTCCAGGAACTGAGGTTGGACTGACAGTTATGTAGTTCCCTGGTCCTTTCCTCATGGCCTTCTGGTAAATTGGAATAACTCTGGTTAGCTTCTAGTCAGCAAGGACCTCCCTAGACTCCCAAGGACTCTGGTAGATGTAGAGGAAGGAAGGCTACCAAGAATGCAGAGCCTGGTTCTTGGTGGAAGAGCAACAGGGGTTTTTTTTAAGTTTAAAACTAGGAGTTTCTGACTGGATATAAGGAACAAGGAGCACTGGAGCACCTTGTGCAGAGAGCTGAGGTACATTTTCTCGATTCTGAATACGAAACTGAAGTAAGATTACACCTGCAGCTCTTGTAATTTTTTGGGTTACAGGTTGTAAAAGACTTCAGCACTGAGACTGAAATCTCCTGTGCCCTGTACTTCCTCCTCACCTGTCAGCTTTCTTTTTTTTTTTTTAACCTTCTCTACCCATTAGGCAATGATATTTATCCTTTCTAGAGTTAATCCAGACAGGAAACTAAATATCTGCTCCTGAAGAGCTTGGCTAGCTGCTTTAATTTTTTTATTCTGTTTTCTAGGTATATACATGGTCTCATTATCTTAGCACATGATGACTTGTGCTTTTTTTAACCGAGTGGGCTGAAAATTACTAGTTATTCTTTTACACAGATTTAAATACAGTGTGTAAAATTTCCTGTCTTAAGCTTCATTAAACAGATGCCAGACATAAGATGTCAGGTTCCATTGCTAAATTTCCTTCTGTCTTCAGGTGGAATAGGCTTGTGATTGCTTTCAGTTCTACTAGCCCAAATGAGTGGTGATTTTCTTTGATGTTATTCTCAGACACTATTTGGAGCTTTCAGTTTTATTATTGATTTTATAATTACTTCCACTATTTATGGTACCTTACTAAGAATGTGTACTTCCTCATATTTACATATTATTATGATAAACTAGAGTTGTTTTGCACATTCATGGCAAACAGATTTTGAAGATAGATTTGTGGTCATACTTCCAAGTCTTCGTAGTGTACAGGCTCTAATATGCCTGTATATGGAGATGACTTAACAAAAGTTTTCTTTATCTGACTTTATTGCATTCCTGTGGATTTCTGCTGTTTTCTTAAAGGCTGGAAAG
>NW_009746254.1:0-1180 GCF_000703405.1 Apaloderma vittatum | reverse complement strand
GAGTAATTTAAGAAAACAACCTTTGAAGGTTGAGGAAGGGAAGAAATCAAATCGCCTGCATTTTAAAAAAAATACAGTATCTGCACATGGAGAAATAAAACAGACTCTTTAGGAATAGGCTACAATTTCATCAGTCTCGGTGGCCAATTGAAGGAAACAGCTTATTCGCATCACTTAACGACCAATGAAAAAAAGACAGCATCTGGTCTATAACGGAGAAAAAACAAACCTCTTTTTCTGATCACCGCCCTCACTGGTTGAGGACTCTCTAGTAGCAGGGGATTCCTCAGAATTAGCCTTGTCTTCTGTTTTCTTGGCATCTTCTTTGCTATCTTTGGCTTCGAGACCTGCTCCTTTTTCCGCTGTTTCCCCACTAGAGGCGTCCACGCCTTGGGAGCGTTTGCTACTCTGATCGCTTAGGGTCTCTACCACTAAAGATTCAGAGTCCGGCTTCTCTTCCTCTATTGTCTGTTCACTTGTCTCCCCTTTTGCTACAACTAAACGCTTTGCTTCCTTCCTTGCCATAGCTTGTGCCGATTTGCTGTCCAAATCTAAAGCATCTTCCTCCAACTGAGCGGCAGCAAGAGCGTCCTCTTCCTCCGCTAGCCTCTTGCCTGGCACCACGTTACTCGCTTCCTGCGCATGCGGCCGCTCCGCTTCGGAAGTTTCTTCGTTAAGTAGTTCAGATTTACAAGTTTCCCCCAAAATGTCGAGTATTTTCTCATTTTCTACGGATTTAACAGGAATAGAATGGCACAAGATTTAATCACCAGGGAAATACAGCAATCACAAATGTGGAACTGGCATGGCTGCCACACTAACACCAAGAGAACTTTCTAAGCTACACAGAGATTGGAAAACCCTAGTGTACACAGTGTTAAAAGTACCACGCTAACTGCTGTCTGACAAACTACCAAATCAGCCCTAAAATGTCAGCTGGGAAGAAAAATGCCCCCACAGGTTTAACAAAAACCTTCTGGCTGATCCTTGATATTCTTCACGAAACCGTTCAGCTCTGTTTCTTCTTTAGTTAGCTTCCAGAGTCCAAAACGCTTAACTGAACGTATCAAGGCACTGAGGGTTCAATTTTTAAATTTCTGTGAAATTCTTTTAGCAGACAGTCCAACATGAGAACTGGGCATCTTCTGATGGTGCGTGAGTGTGTTTGCAGTCCAGAAAG
>NW_009746253.1:0-1163 GCF_000703405.1 Apaloderma vittatum | reverse complement strand
ATCACTCCCACTTGAGAGCATCCCAGAAGCACACCTGATGCTCAGTTTACGAACACTCCAAAGGGCTTTGGTTTTAGTGATGTTCCTAAACCCACGCTGTTCTGAGTCATGACCCTATCGCTATCTGTGTAATGCATCATCACTAAGGACTCTGTCATCCAAAACAGTTACGTCTATCACTTAAATAGAAGTTAATGCATTTTCTATCTCTAGGAGTGCTACTTAGGTTTACACTTTCATTTCACTGTATAGTACCTGACTTAGAACTCACTGCAGGCTCAGTCTGTTGAGCAATGTAAGCTAGATTTAATATTGTATTTAGCATCTACACAAACATCCAACCTACAAAATCTTATCCCGTAAACTGCAAGTGCCTTGGGGGCAGCGGGGGCTGGGCAAAAGAAAAAAGAAGGAACAAATAGAAGAAAAAATGGCAACACAGAATTCAAAGTGCCCCAGAGACCATGTGTGTATATTACATTACATGACATTCTCCTGACACCTCCCAAAAGAGAAGCAGAGGCCATCGACCGAAGCTAACAGAAGATTCAGCAAGCAAAAGGAACTGGCCTCTCAAGGAATGGGGATAAGACTCGTTAATGAGCTGCCAAAGGACACTGCGGAGCAACAGGTTTCCACAAGTTTAAGAAAGGACCAGACAAAAATAGCCCAGAACAGATCCATCAAGGGTTAAGCAGGAGGTAACTGACCATAAATATTTTGTGCTAAGATATCTTTTAAAACCTGACCAAAATGTATTTCTATTAAAAGAATATACAATCTGATATGCTTTGGATTTTCAACATTCAAAAGAAAACATGGGGTTTGTGCCACAACACAGGAGAATCAGGGGCTTCCATAAAATCTAAGCTTCACTACAGAAAACAGATTAAAAATGGGAATAACACGGTAAAATGTTATTTCCCTCTTTCAGGCAGCCAAACTCCATCTGTTGCCAGCAGGCGCAGTGCTGTATCAAACAAACCAAGATTCCATCTATGGCATGAGCCCCCGAGCCATGTATCAACCAGGCGTGTTTTCCTGTTCCTTCCAGCCTTCTTCCCTGCCACTGAGGAGGTTGAGGAAACACTACCTGTGCTCCTGATCTACTGGGGCACTACCCAGTGCCCCAAAATCCTTCTCGATCGCTGCTTTTGGACTTC
>NW_009746252.1:0-1206 GCF_000703405.1 Apaloderma vittatum | reverse complement strand
GTGAACATCTGTGAAGCCATCTCTGGCAGACAGACTGAAACCATGACTCTTAAGTCTTCAAACTGAGAAGGCAAATACAAACAATCCCCATCCTGATAAGTCTCCTGAAGATCCTGGATACACAACAATAGAAGGAAAATGTTCTCCTTTAGCTCCTGTCATAGGAGTGTTTGCAGATGTTGTGTACAATCTTTTCACGAAATGAAAAAATGTGGTGGGTCACACAGAGGCACATTGCTGGCAATGCTGTTTCACCCAAGCTCTTTTACTTGCCATTATCTGCTCTGCTGCTGAAACTCAAGAGACCTGACATTTATCATCAGGTAAATATGGCAAGTAGTGGCTGGGGCATTTATCAGATTCACTCTACTGTAGCTTTTGAAATGCATGACAGCACAGTAATAAACCTGCAGGCAGTTTTACTGTAAGCTACAAATCTGTCATTTAGCCCCGTGAGCAAAGCATTCTGCTTCTGGCACAGGGTAGCTCAACTTCAGCAGTAAGGGGCCAGCTAAAACCAACCTTGCTTTGGGAGACCGTTCTGAAAGCTTGATCAGAATTATAAACATCTTTACAAAATAATGTGAAAAATGGTAGAATGAGTAAAAGAAGTAGGAGCCTGACCTTCATTTTTTATTCGTCAGCAATGGCCAAAATTCAGCACATCCAGATGAGGCCTGGGAGAATTCCACATGGAAGTTCTCTGGTGCATCTGCCCTCACCTGGGTCTCTTGGACACTGTTCTGCTTACCTAGTGGTGGGCTAAAATCATCTCTGACTCCATTTCAGAGACATAAAAACATCTCTCCCTGGCTATGTCTCTGCTAGTCTCTTTTGTTTTTTCCTTGTAAACACTTCCTTGTGTGTTAGCACCTTGTCACAGTAGCAGACAATTAAATGTTCAGGCATTGGTTCAAGGCAGGAGGAGGTGGATGAAAATGGGAAGGCAGAGGTCAAACTCCTGCAAGAAGAGAGAAACCGATATTGTAAAGAGAATAGGTTTCATAGGAATAACAAAACTATTGCAGGTAAGTAAAATCATACAGGAAGTCTTGAGGAAAATGAGCTCATAGAACTTGGCATCTCCTTGAAGAAGCCACATAAAGGACAGAAGTGGCTGTCCGTCCTGGCAGAGGAGGCTGTGAGGCATGGTCACAAACCAGCACCATCAGCCACAAGCTCACAGAATCACAGAATGTCAGGGGT
>NW_009746251.1:0-1208 GCF_000703405.1 Apaloderma vittatum | reverse complement strand
CAACAACAAAAAAAGGACGAAGTCTCATAACCTGTAACAGAGAAAGGAAAAAAGAGTTTTGTTTATACACAGACAAGACAGGTCGTGAGAGTACCTTGACAGTAGAACAAATAAGGAGTTAGATGGGAGATTCCTCAGCCAAAGATATGGACCAAGAGCACCTGGAGACCCCGGATGACTGGATGGTGTTTCACACGTTTTCAACTACCAACACTGGGAAGAGACTGGTTTCTTCAGAGCCAATTGCCCAGGTGGGAAGAGGGACACCTACAAGGTGTCATTTTGGAGGAGCAGGGCCCAAGTTGACCCTGTTCACCCCCCTGCCTTAAATCCCCAAGTGCTCCTTCAGGTCCCTCAACCCTTGCCTGCTTCCTCTCTGTGCTGCGGTTTCGCTGACTTCTCCTCCGTTCAGGGTTTCCTGTTGGGTTGCGCTGAAAGGAAGTCACATGCCGTGGTTTGAGTGACTGCCAGGAGGGAGAGGGACAACGGGGGAGGGCAACCTACAGAGGGAGACGGGTGTGGATCCTTGCGAAGACCCCAGCAGAGAAGATGGGAGTCTTGAGAGCACAGGGGGACGCGAGACCTGGGGCAAGTAGGGTCCTCGTGAGGTGCGAAGAGGAGCTGGGGTGCAATGGGAGGGTGCACAGGGTAACTGGGAGGGTTTGGAGGGTGATGGAAGAAAGGTGGGGGCCAGGAGGGATCTGTGTGGAGTGGAGCAACGACATCTGGACAGCTTTGTCCTGGGTGGGTAGGAATGGGGGGGACTGGGAGCAGTGAGATAGGTTGGGGCACCCAACTATCCCCCAGAAGGTAAGGGCTGCCCTTGGGGTCCTGAGGGGGTGGGGTAGAGCAGAGGAAGGAGGACATCTGAGTCTCTCCTAGAGAGTGGTAGGGTTCCACGAGGACCCGTGATTACCCCATAAATGGGGTCGCCCTTACAATTCCCTTCCTAGACCACCATGAAATCTCCATAGTCGGTCTCACCATCCAGCTCCTGCTACTAGAAGCTCCCGAGATGTCATGTGGTCTGGCTCATGTCACAGACTCATACGAGGCCGGCCACAAGCAACCTCATAGCCTAGTTCCTAAAGCAATAACCCCACTGCGCTCACCCGCCCCATGGGGTGCTCTCCCCTAGAGGGCAAAATCTTCACTGTAGAGCCTGGTGACCTCAGTTCTACCCTGGAGTGTGACACCCCCTTGATAAC
>NW_009746250.1:0-1207 GCF_000703405.1 Apaloderma vittatum | reverse complement strand
CCTGAATTGTTCTATGTTTCTATGATTCTGTTTTTCTTCAATTAACAGAGCAGATAGACTAGGCTCATTGATCAATCAATTTAGATCAGTTCCTTGAATTGACAATTGTGCGCCTATGCAGCCAGGTAGTGACGGACCAAGAACGTGTAGCCCAGGAGGGTGGAGCTGGCTTCCTAACCTTGCGAGACTGTACCCTCAGACAGGATTGGTTGGTATAGAGATGGCCCATCTTGAGCTAACAATAAATATATTCCTGAGCAGTGCCAAGTTTGCAACTCAAACACCAAGACATATAAAAAACTCTCCACCTGTGACATATTTAAGGTCTGAATGCTACATAAATGATCAATGTGACGTCCATGAAAGCATTGGGGAGTTGAAAAACAGTGTAATTTATGTGCAGTGTCATGGTTTCACAAAGAACTCAAGTGCGGGCTGCAGCCAAGAGAGGTAGGCTAGTCTTTCCCCTACCCTGACTGCTTGATCACAGTGTTCCCTTGTTCTGTCACATGCATATGTGACCTTGGTGGATTGGATCAGTCCTGGGTTAAAGTTAAACCCAGAGTAAGGAGGAAAGTTTACTTTTGACTTGGAACAGTGTTTGGCTGGTTTGCTGGATAAGCTCCTGGCTCAGCACAAGAGGGAGGGTCAGACTCTGTCTTTCACCACCAACTGGGGCTTCCACCGTGCAATTACAAGGCAAGACAAGGCATGGGAGCTGCAAAGCCTCTGCCTAACCTCCTAAGCAGCAGGGAGCAAAGCTTCCACTCATGACAGTAGGAGTGGCTCTGCTGGCTCAGACCCAGGGTCCCTCCAGCTCAGCCAGGGTAATCTGTTCCCTTATGCCTTCGGTGGTCAACAAGATAGCAAGGTGTCAAGCGGTGTGTCAAAAACAGTAGGAGGGCTGCACAAGGCGCCTGGGCAACATACTGAATGAACAGAGATGTGGTCAGGGAAGTTTGTTGTTTGAACCATGTGAATTCTGTGCCATGAGACTGTTGAAATGTGCTCTGAAGTTCAGAAGAAAAGGAGACAAATGAAAACTGCATAAGGGGCATCTATGAGGAAAGCTGCTGATGAGAAGGACTAATCTGTAACTCAAAGAGCGCATTAACAGCAACAAAAAGCTACAGGCAGGTACCAAGGGGGAAGTAAAAACAGTGCAGGCATGTGGGATTGTGATAGAAGACATATGGTATTTGTTAAT
>NW_009746249.1:0-1208 GCF_000703405.1 Apaloderma vittatum | reverse complement strand
AAATAAAATAAAATAAAATAAAATAAAATTCAAGCATGTCCATAATGTGAGAAATAAGAAAAACAACTAAGAGAAAAATACTCTGTTCTGGCATGTTGTTGTTTTAGTCTTTCCTCACCTGCAGCTCCCGACTGAAAGTGCCTCTAGCAGACAGCAGTGCCAAATTCCTTTTTTGCCTAGTGTCTTTCTCTCTCACACACATACGTATTCAGCATAGAAGTGAAAAATTATGCATAGGTCTTGCCAGGACCACATGTGTCTGCAGTGCTCATCCTAAGCCTCCGCAGCACCTTCAGCCTCTTTTGGTTTGATTGTTGCCCACGTTTTTGTGCTTACAGCTCTCACTGCAGTCTCTTCCCTTTACTCCCACGAGCTGTTTGCCCGTTCGATGTAGGAAAGCATCACACGGTGTTACACGAATGCATTCCCTGGAACCAGGGAAATGCATTCCCTGGAACCAGCTGCTTTCTGGAGCTGCTTGTGTCTGCTACATTTTGGACAGGCTACTCCAGCAGCACTTGGATTTTTCTGACTGTTAGCCCTGGGGCTGTGAAGTGCAGACATTCCAAGTGCCATT
The DNA here is from genome assembly GCF_000703405.1 of Apaloderma vittatum. Taxonomy (NCBI): domain Eukaryota; kingdom Metazoa; phylum Chordata; class Aves; order Trogoniformes; family Trogonidae; genus Apaloderma; species Apaloderma vittatum. The sequence continues at coordinate 631 of NW_009746249.1, read as the reverse complement.
AGCTGGAATCAGAACTGCATGAACTGTTGAGCAAAGCAGCACTTTCCTCCCTCTCTAGATATCTCTTAACAGGAGAAGAGGGAAGGGGGAAGGAAAAAAAGACATTATCTCTTTTTTTCCCCTTAGTCAGAATTCAACAGATTTCACTGCCTTAATAAACAGCAGTGTCACTGAAAAACTGTCTATACTGTGTCAACAGATGTGCAGTCATTATTTATAAGCTCAGGTTCTCCTTTCCTGACTATGATCTCAACAAAAGACAGTTTCAAAATAAACTGAAATGTGAAGTTTGTTTAAAAGAGGGACCCTTAACCTTTTAACAGAAATACCAAGTCTTTTGCTGAAAACAGGAAAAGCTGATTATTTTCCCAGCCTGAGTTATTGGGGAATTGCTAATAATGCTGTTTTATTGCTAGTTTTGAATTAACTGTAACACCATCAATATTTTGAAATAGCTTGTACCTTTATTCGCTTTACCGGGTAAAACTGTGCACGCGCCAAGTGCCAGCTATCCTGAGGGAAACTTGGGAGGGAACCAGCTACTATATGGTTCGATTAGTCTTTTGCCCCTAGACCTGGGTTGGACAACCAATTTGCACATCAGGACCGCTACGGACCTCCACCAGAGTTT
>NW_009746248.1:0-1183 GCF_000703405.1 Apaloderma vittatum | reverse complement strand
CCTGAGAAGCTCCCATCCTGCTGGGGCTCTGAAGCACAGCTCTCGGATCGCGATTAACACATCGCTGACAGACCTCTTGCAGACCAGCAGGCTATGACCACCCTCAGAAAAAGACACTGGCCAGGTTCATTTTCACAGGCACAAAGGTAAGTTGCAGCAAGCCAAAACACTAGTGTGGGTGCCAAGAGCTGTTTGTGAATCTCTCTTCGAGCACAAAGAGACCTTCACGTGTCCCCATTGGTTGGTTGTTAATATTTAGGGGTTGTGACAACATTAAGGAACTATCTGGATAAAACTCTGGAAGTCATTACACCTGTTATGGTATACCTGACACAATGAGAAAACCTTCAGATACAAAATAATCCATGATGCATTCCTTTGCTGGGGCAAAGTTGGCTTATTCTGCACACCTCCCCAGAAGAGGTAACGTGCAACCATTGATCAATGTTTCTTAAGCCTTCCTCTGCAATTTTAGCAGGAACCGGTCAGCTGAACGCTGAGCTCCAGTAAACACCCTCACTGCAGGAAATCAGGGCATAACAACTACAACACATTCTGCAAAGGAGAGCCTTTCCCTGACAGTAATTTCCCAGGAACTTCCAAACATTTAATTTGTCCTCAAGTCGTCTGTGTCTGGAAACACAGACACGCTCAAGCTTTTATAGATTAATGTAAACAGTGTATGAAATTGAGCACAGCATTAGGATTCAGGCCCCTCTAGCTACCTGCAAATGTAGAGGAAGTTCAGGATTACTAGCACATAATTGTGGAGTTGGGGGAGCCAGCCCAACATTTGACTTTTCCCTTGGTTCACATTTCCCTGCATATAGAAAGAGTGGGTGGATATGGCAAGACACACAGTATTTATATATCAGCTGATGTCACATCTGAATGCAATTCCAGATTTACTATTACAACTCTTCCTTCATCTAGGCAATAACTACCTGCCTGCTAAAAGGCATCAGATTCTTTTATTGTTAAAATGAAACCGGACCTGGTACCCTGGGGCAACTGATTTCAATCTCCAAGTTCATATGGTTTTTCTTGCTGACAAGACTGGTTTGAAGGAGAGCCAAAACGCCAGCGGCAGTTGCCCTTGCTAAGAAGAACCTTGAAAGACGTTACGATGATTGTTAGTAGAGTACACACACACATGCACACAATTTTCTATACAATAAACTCG
>NW_009746247.1:0-1187 GCF_000703405.1 Apaloderma vittatum | reverse complement strand
CTGAGATTAGCACTGGGTACAGGAATGAAATTTGTATTTCACAGATATAAAATTAAGTCAAAAGCTTTTGCTGTAAATGTTAATACCTAGTGATGGGTGACTAAAAGGGAGCTATTTTGGAGTGCTCCAACCACCTGAAGTCTCACCTCAATGCCACAATATACTCACAACCTCAAGTGTACAGTACCTGCTTACTCAAAGGGATGAGTTGTTACTTGCTTTCTTAGTTTTGCCTGTGATTTTCACTGTAGCTTTTTTTGTATGTGGCTTTCACTGAGGCAGATTCAAGGTAATTTGAGTTCCAAATAAAGCTTCCAATTGCTGAAGAGAAATCCAAACTAGGTTTGGTTTGTTTGCTTTTTCTTAAAATCTTTGACTGTAGACTACACTGAAAAGGAAGACACAAATCTATTCTCACTATAATTATGTTGTTCCGTGGGTTTATTTATTTGTTTTTAAAAGATGCCTAAGCAAATTAAATCAACTGGTTAGTCAATGCTGAAATGACACATTTTTTACCTTGGTAAACATTCAACACCATTCCTCCAGAGGCTCACTGGAGCAGAAAGATAATTTATTTATTCATTTGGATTTTAACCAGACTTACCTCATATCCTAGGCAGCACACACATACTAGAAAAAAACAAACAAACAACAAAAATCTACACCAACTTTGAGGATTAATGCCATTACTATGAAAACAGTAATGAAGTTTGCACCTACTGGCACTTGCAATCAAACCTTCTCACAGGTGATTAGCAAATTAACTGTAGTTCATCTCCTAAAATACCCTCATCTGTTTACATACAAATTCTCCTTTTTGCTACTCATAGTTTTGTTTCATGCTCGTTTCCATGTCAAGCTTTTCCGGCTTATTGTGAAACAAAGTTGATTCCAAGAAACTTTTACATTCCTCTCACCCAATATGATACTTTGCTGCAAGCCCCAACTTTTATTTCCCAGGTGCTTTACGTACCCTTATCATCAGAACAGCTTTCCTGATGTCACGAACTCCATCATAAACCAAGCGGGAGGCATCTATGAACTCATTCTCTTCAAATGGCTGTGGGACATTCGCACTCAAAGCTTCAATGGCAACCTCGACTTGTTCAGCAAAACGTGGCATAACTAGATTAAACAAAATGAAAGGCAGCCAGATTAGAGACCTTCTTTCTTGCAGATTTTTT
>NW_009746246.1:0-1186 GCF_000703405.1 Apaloderma vittatum | reverse complement strand
TTTTTTTTTTTTTTTCTTTTTATTGCCTTTTTGTCAGCTAATTCCCAAGCTTCCCTTAGCTGACAATACCTAACTTGTATAATGAATAAATATTAGCTGAGGTTCCTGTGCAAGAGATATTACCTTTAGCTGGGGCAGTGTCTCGGTGATCCAGTGACAACACAGCCCACGATCAAGTTCATATCTCTTGGACTTTCAGTCCAGTCCCTTTCGTTAATCCTGCGCCTCCAGTTTCTGAGCACAGAAGGAACCACGACAAGATCCCTGCAGGGCAACCCATCTGACACGTGCTGGGGAATGTGGTTCTGTGCTTCGGCTGCAGCGTTCCGAACTCCGCTGTGGTGTTCCCTGTCATGTTTTCTTTCTCAGAGTTGTTGGACATAGGTATGTGTGAGATAGCACTGTTGAAATAAGATGTGAGCCGCTACCTGAAAGTAATAAATATGCAAAATGATAAATTGATGGGCAGTTATTTCAGTCTTCAGGTAATTTCTGTGCTCTGTCTGCCTTGGCCTTTGAGGGTAAGCTTATGAGTATTCAGCCCGGTCTTTTTCTTAGCCTTTAGTTCTTAACCAAACAGAAACAAGCTTCTTAAGACAATGTATTCTCCTTTCTTTATTTTTTTTTAAATTTCTCTTACGTATCAGATTAGAGCTAATGGAAAGGAAGGAAGAAGGTGGCTGAGACCTTCAAGTCAGAAGCTTCTTTATTTTTCCTCTCAAGGGTGATATCATTCCAGTGTTGGCGATTCTAATAGCAGCAGTGTTATACACCATGACGGCAGATTCAGATCATCTGGGACTCTGCATTTTATACAAAACAAAGAAAGAACCAAAAAGAAAACAAAACCAAACTACAAAACACCCAAACAACCAGCAAAGCAAACCCATACCCCATCTGCTTGAATTTTCCAAAGAAACCTATAGGCAAATCTGTGTATCCCCTAAAGCACTGATTTTTGTCTATTAAATGGACATAGTTTACTCCTTTACTAGTTTATTGTTGTCTGCTGTTTCAAATTCTGTTTCCTAATGGACATGAGGTGCTGAGGAAGATGATTCCATGTGAAAAATATTGAACCCTTTAAGAGATTTTCTGTGGCCAGCTGTTCTTTTTCCTAATTTTCCTAAAGGGAAAGCAGCCTGGAAGTAGCTCCTCCACCTATTGGCTACCTCAATGTCAGTAA
>NW_009746245.1:0-1205 GCF_000703405.1 Apaloderma vittatum | reverse complement strand
AGGTTTTCAAAGGTCTATGAAATCTACAAAAGGTATTTTGCTACACATGATTCTGCCTGCACCAACACGGCAGAATTCAAACTCTGGTCAGTCACCTCTGCCAGCTTTTGAATCTCTGTGCCACAAACCTTTGGATGACAGCATGAGAAAGGATTAACTGCATGAGTCCTTGCACTCTTGCTGGCTGTCTCATCAAACAAAGGGCCTTGGGAAAGGCACACAGCTATCACCCATGGGAAAAGGGTTTGTGTGGTTGGTATTTCAGGAAGAAAGCAAGTCTGAACAAATTAAATGATGGTGGGCTCTGTCCTGGCAAAATTGTCCAATATCCACTTTTATGAAGGACCTGGTGTTAAGGAGCTGCAAGCTGTCTCTCATGAGGAAGCCTTGTTGGCACTCACACTGAACAGCCACGTCTTCTGCAAGGGAGTGCAGAGTGTGCGCCAGGGAGAGAAGTCCTAAGAGAAGCCCAGTCTCCATAAAGCAGTGACAAAAGATCAAAAGCAGTGAAGAAATTGCAGTAAAGCACTTTACATCAGTATGTTCACTGTTTTGCACATGTTTGTCATGCAATAGCTGAAGAGCAGGTTTGCCCTTTTGTCTCAACTAACCAGTGGCCCTGAAGATACCTTCTGGAAACCCCAAAGCCACCACGGTATTGAAAGTCCGCACAGTTAACTGCTGGTTAACAGAGCTAGAACTGACCCATTTTGACAAAGGGGATCAGAGAGCGTGCCAGAGAAACTCGAGGTGACAGCCAGTCCCCCAGCTTATTCAAACGAGGGAAGTGCAGGAACAAATAGTTCCAGCACGGTTATCCTCACAAAGAGAAGTGGGTAGCCACAGAGGGGCACGTGGTGAGGAGCAAAGACATTTCAATTCTCTATTCCCTTTTGTTGTCTCAACTCAGTAACACCTTACATAACTGTTGGGTTGGTTTTTTTATTGGGAGACTGAAAAAGTTTTCTCACAGTAAAACCGTAAAAATAAAAAGTACTTCTGTTCTTTTTCTAATATTTTTAGCTGAAAAAAAATATACAGAGAAGTCTAGGACAGCAAGTTAAAGCTTTTTCAATATTGAGTCGGGATATTTTTTTTTCCTAATGTGACAAAAGGTGCAACTGAACCACAGTGATATCACAACTCCTGCAGGTTGAACTTATTACTAACAATAACTTTTTATTTTCAGCTGAGCTGCAGCTGAG
>NW_009746244.1:0-1202 GCF_000703405.1 Apaloderma vittatum | reverse complement strand
AAAGAAGTCTCTCCATACGGGATGAGTTTCCATCAAATCTCGTGGCGGCCTTTTTGTTAGTGTTCTCATCCCAGACAAATCATACTGCAATCTGTCACAATTCATGGAACGCTTGGCATACTTGCCAGGTCGCTTCGTCGTTTTGCCATGCTTAGAGGTGCTGATCAAAACATATTTTCACTCTGTTTGCTATTACAGCAATTGCTCTTATTAAGCTATACCTTCTTCACAGTTAGTATGGAAGAAGGCAAAGAAGGAACCCTGCCTTCAGCCACTGACAACTCAGCTGTTTCGACTGCAGCGAGTGAATCCAACAGATTTTTCATCTGACAACACAAATGAAAGTTGTGTTTGGCGGAAAAGGGCACAGCCATTTTGAGATCCATTCCCTTTTAGTCACAAATTCGCGAGCTGTGGATGCTCCAATTTTCAAACACGCTTATTGCAGTTAGCTCAGATCCCAAGTGCTCTGGCGTATATAATTCCTGAGAAAGCAGTTCTTCTGGCAGATTAAGGGAACAGTTTCCTTTTGCCTTAGGCCATTAACATTTTAATAAAATGGTCGTCAACTGTGATAACAATTGATCTACAGGGGACTTTATCTCTTAGTAACCTTATTAAGTAACACGTTTATTTTTGCTGACATGTAGATTTTCCAATCCTCATCACAACTGATTGTATTTTTTCTTTTAATTTCATATTCTGTCACGTTGTGTTCCTTGCCCAAAGTGTGTTTAGTGAGTTTACTCGGTTTGCTTCGGTGTTGATTTTTTTCAGTGCTTTCCATCTTCTCAGAGTTAGGAGAAATATATGATCTCATCAGATGTGGTTAGAAAAAGCCTTTCACTCCAGTCTATCAGCCATTTTCCTGAAGGTAAAATTCCAGTTCTTTACGTCTTGATTTCTCAAGTACTGGGTTATCTGAAAAATTATTTCTGTCCCCTAAAATCTAAATTCAGAGAAGAACTAGAATTTGTCTAGCAGAAGCTATAATTATCCAAGGTTTCAGATGTCTGCCAAGATACCAGAGTTACCATTATTCAGTGTAATTAATGCTTTCACCAATTTAGAAGACTGTACAAACATCATGGCCTCATGCTACTAGACAACGAGCACTTTCTATGAGATGATAAATGCCTTTGCCTCCTGTAGATTTATCAGCATCTTGCAGGTTCAAGATCCATGCTGGTCACGTATAGGAA
>NW_009746243.1:0-1204 GCF_000703405.1 Apaloderma vittatum | reverse complement strand
TGTTTTTGGTTTTTATTGTGTCTGTGGTTTTTCTCTATGCACACCTTTGGAACATTTTTCTGACATTTTTTTCCTGGCTGATTTCAGCTCTGCAAGAGCTGCTTGCAAAATCACCGATCTCCATTCAACCTATAGGTGTCACGTAGCTATGACCTGCCAGAAAATCAAAGAGAAAAGCTGGCCAGCTTTTAGTTACAAATGTACTTTGTAATACAATGACTTCCTTGTTCTGTGATGACACCTTTCCTGCTTGCTACCTCCGTGTTCCAGCTAATGCATCGACTACGCCTATTTTGGGCCAAACTCATAGCCATATTGTAATCAAAGGGAGATCAAGAACATGGAGTCTCCTATGAAGTTGTGGTGCACTTCAAGAGGAGACAGACAAGCTCCATGCTTTCAGGATTTGAATATGGGCAATCTCTGTGTAGCTCATCTAGACTAGTCACTTCTCTGGAGAGTTTCATAACTACTTATCTTAATGTGCCTCCTAAGCTTCTTCTTTTGACCCACTGCACAAAATCTCTCAGTTTAAGTTCTTGCCAGTATCTCCACTATTCAGTCTCTTGCTTTTCAGGCAGAGCTCTTATGCTCTGTGGATGCCCCATATCCCAGCCCCACCCCAGCCAAAACTGCAGTCATTGACATCAGCCTCACTACAGCTAGCCTTCACCCAAGTCTCTCGAGCTTGCAGATGCTGGACTAAGATTATAAAGGTAGAGAAAATCACATCAGTGCTGAAGTCTGTGTTCTGGCTTTCTGTAAAACACCAACATAGACACGGAATAAAGAATGCTTGGAAAGGGTTTGGAGGAAGTTCTAGAAAAAGGTCTAAAGCTAAGAATAGATTCAAGTCATGCCACAGAGACAGCATTTATTCTTCCTACTGCAAAATGCCATCGCTGATTGACCTACAGTGTGTATATATCCTTTAACATGCACAAGAAATGGGTTACACTGCAATGGTCACATGTAGGGAAGACCTCTCTGGGCCAGTTCGTGTTTGTTGGAAACAGCAGTGCAAAGTCACCAGGAGATGGCTACCAACTGATTCATCTTCTTGGAGACTTTGGAGTCTGACTGATGGTGTCTCTATGTGGTCTGTAGTTTTGTCTGCAAGAAGTGACACAAAATTGCACCTCTCCACTTCTTCAGCTGTTTAGCTAATCACAACTACCCTCGTAGCTCTGGTGTGTCCACATCA
>NW_009746242.1:0-1192 GCF_000703405.1 Apaloderma vittatum | reverse complement strand
GTCTTGAAAGGCCAAGCATAGATGAATATTCCTGGAATAAATGTTATCCTTATTGCCATTATCTGAGTTGTGCAGGTAAACAAAGCTTTGTGCTTTCCTTCAGTGACTTGCTTCCTGATCTTGACTAAAATGACAACGTACGAAATGAGCAGCAAGGCAAAAATTACTATGAGGAGCAGCCCACCATTGGAGACCATCAGCAGCTCCGCCAGGTAGGTGTCAGTGCAGGCCACTTCCAGGACTTGTGGGGCATCACAGTGGAAATTGTCCAGGGTGTTAGGACCACAGTAAGGTAAAGGAAAAAGCAGAGAAATCTGTGCTGCAGAGTGAATGAATCCACCTGCCCAAGACCCTGCCGCCAAACCTAAACACACCTCACGGTTCATTATGGTCAGGTACTGCAAGGGCTTGTGGATAGCCAAATACCTATCAGCTGCCATCACTGTGAGAATGAAGATATGAGCACCACCAATAAAGTGGAAGAAGAATATGTGAAAGATGCACTCCTTGAATGGAACAGTTGTATTTTGGGAAAGGAGACCCGACAATAAGATGGGAGTATTCACTGATGCTGAGGTGACATCTGTGAATGCTAAGTTGGCCAGGAAGAAGTACATGGGTGTGTGCAAGTGGCAGTCAGTGATAACAGTAGTGAGGATGGTGATGTTTCCCAAGCAGGCCATCAGGTAGAAAATTAAGAAGACCAGGAAGAGGAATTGCTGGATCTTAGGACTCTGGTTGAAACCCACGAGGACAAATTCCTTCACAGGACTGGTTACATTCTGTGACTCCATTCATGACATCTAAGCATTTCTGTGAGAGAAACAATGTAGAAGGGAGCCTGAAGAAAGTAAGCTACTCAGCAGCACAAGGGATGATCTTTCCCCTTCTCTGGCTCAGAAACCTCTGTCTTGGTTTCTCTGCATTTTACAGTGGAAATTTGTTCAATGGAGGTAGTTTCAGTGCCGGGAACTGTTTTCTTTGATCTTCAGTTTTACTCATTTGCATCTATAGCCTTAAAATCCAGTGTAACTTTACAATTAATTGCTATCTTCAACAGACTTCTGTTTCCCCAGTAATGCAGGCTTTGCCCTTTCCTCACTGCAACAGAACTTATCTCTAAGATTAAATTTTTCCATTCACACATCAAGAGCCCTTATTCCACGTAGAACTACTTTGCAGTTTCAGAGTT
>NW_009746241.1:0-1183 GCF_000703405.1 Apaloderma vittatum | reverse complement strand
GATACTGCCAGTCTTGTTAGAGATGATGTTGTACAGGTGCCCCATCAGAGGTTTTTTTGCACTTTGGTCACTGTTTTATCCAGCCCAAGTTTTATTTCATATTTTAAACCCCATTTTACTTGCAGCTGTAACTCTTTCTGAGACCACAAGACTGTCCCAAGCTATTCATCCTTTTGTAGGGTTGTTGTTTTTTTCCCTCTTTTAGGATGGAACCTGTTGAGGACATGAAGCCAGGAAACCAAACCGTCACTACGCACTTCTTACTTTTGGGGTTTGCCTTCCACGGCCAGATGCAGCTCCTGTTTTTCACACTCATCTCCACCATGTTCCTGGTTGTCTTGATAGGGAACTCCCTAATTGTTGTGATCACAACCATTGACCCTGCCCTACACACGCCCATGTACTACTTCCTAAGGAATCTTGCCTTGACAGAGATCTGCTACAGCCTAAGCATTGTCCCCAAGATGCTCATGATCCTGCTGTTGGAGAGAAAAATGATCTCGTTCCTAGCTTGTGCCCTGCAGCTCAACTGCGTTCTTCTTTTTGTCACCTGCGAGTGTTTCCTCCTGGGCGCGATGGCTTTTGACCGGCAAGCGGCCATTTGCCACCCCTTGCACTATGCCACCATAATGAAGAGGGATCGCTGCTTCAGGATGGCCCTTGGGTCTTGGCTCTCTGGTGTCTCGGTGGCTCTGGGCTTCACCACATGGTTATTCACCCTGCCTTTCTGCGGGAGAAACACCATCGATCATTTCTTCTGTGACGTGTCTCCTGTGTTGAAGCTGGTGTGTGCAGACACAACTATGTTTGAACTACTGATTTTCATTGCCATTGTCATAATAGTGATGGTTCCCTTTTCTCTGATAGCCACCTCCTACCTTCTCATCATCCATGCTGTTCTTCACATACCCTCATCTGTGGGCCAGAGGCGAGCCTTTTCCACCTGTGCAGCTCACCTGGTGGTCGTAACTCTTTTCTACAGCACAACTGGCCTCATTCACCTGAGACCCAAGTCCAGCCTCTCATCCAACATCAAGAAGATGGTTTCCCTCTCTTACATCGTTGTCACACCCATGCTCAACCCCATCATCTACAGCCTGAGGAATCAGGAAGTCAAGCAAAGCCTGAGGAGATGCATTTACAAGGAACGTCAGATGGCTGCTTTTTCTTCATCCAGGTGACA
>NW_009746240.1:0-1156 GCF_000703405.1 Apaloderma vittatum | reverse complement strand
TCTCCAATTGTGTTCTATGCTGTTCTTTCCATAGTTTTTTCCAGAAAGATAGCTTCTACTGAAATCTGAGAAATAAATGCAGTATTATAGGCTTGACAAAACAGACTGGTACATACAGAAAGAAGCTAAAGATATGTCAGAGACATTGTAAATGACTCCCTGGAAAGGTTTTACTGGTTGGAATAAGTGATACAGCGCACAGAAAAATAAATCATTCTTTTTCTTCCTGCTTTCAAGTTTCACAACATAGTAGTAGCTATCACCTCTAACTACATGAGGGAACATGCAGAGATGTAAGGTTACAGCTGAGGGTCCTTCTTACCATAGAGCAAACCTTACAAACAACATTTGTAGAAACAATTGAATTTTGGAAGTGCAACCTCATTGTTGGTCCGTAGAATCAAGAACTCAGTTTTCATTAAATGCAGTCGTCTACCGAAAATGATAAAGGTTTCATACTTTGTCTTACACAAGTATATATCCTGAATTCAGTTTAGAGTGTTGCAATCTATAACTCAGTCATTAGTTGCATGTTTTATCTGGTTTCTATATTTCATTTTGCTTTCTTGTCTAAATGTCATCCACTGAAAGAAAAAAGAAATCTTAACTACTTACAACTTTTTGTTTAGTCATTCCATTACTGTGTGGACAAATCACAAAACAGTCCGCTGATTTCAACATAAAAATTCTGCAGAGTTTTTACCTGCATATACCACAGAGAATATCTTTGATCAAGGTTTATAAGCGAAGACCTCTTCCTAGGGATGCATGCCAGCTGCTTCAAGAAAAATCAAAATATTCTGGGAAGTAGCATCTGAAGGATTAACTTTTTGATTTAACAAAGCATCCCTCACTCATGGTCTTAGGCCTGTTTGAAGCTTATAGATCTTAAATCACACTTCAAATTTAAGAGTGAACTTTCACTGTTTCCCTAAATACAAGTCCTAGGAAAGCATTTCTGCATTTGTAAGCCAGAAAAACGTTATCAGAAGAGTTAATACCCTTCAGATTTTCAGTTTTGTTACATATAGATCCAGCTGAATTCTTTAGACTTTACACAAAACTCTAAAGTATTTCACAGTGAAGAAGCACGGTACAAGTAAAATATTTACCTGCACTAATAAAATTAATGTCACCTGTTAAAAGAAGATCATGT
>NW_009746239.1:0-1198 GCF_000703405.1 Apaloderma vittatum | reverse complement strand
TCCAACCCTGACAATTCTCTGATTCTGTGATCTGCAAACTTGCTGAGAGTGCATTTGATCCCACAGTCTCTATCCGTTATGAAGATTTTAAACAGCACTGGTTATTTTTATCTTATTCTGGAAATGCCTAATGGGGGATCTTGTATGTGGCTGTGCAAGATATGCAGCAGAGGCTGTGCCCTGCCCTGAAGGGTATAGGGAGGGTTCAACAGCAGCGTAGACACAGCCTGAGCCCTTTGCTTGGGGACACAGGAGCAGGGACAACACTCACCCCCCTCCCTCCATCCTCTTTTCACACCCGGTCTGGTTCACAAGGACATACATAGTTCAGCAAGCCAAATGAAAATATTTGGATTCGATCGTTTTCTGTCAAAATGCTGTTTTTATCAAAATGGAAATATTTTGTGAGAACATGTCAGTTTTGACAAATTGTTTTGATGGCTGAAGTCTAAACAAATTGGTTTAGCATTCTATGTTATTTTGATATAAAGACATCTCATTTCAACTCTATCATTTAGACCTTTATAGCTTAGTTGTAACATTTTTGTGTTGAGAATTTTATAACATAAATATTGCATCAAATGTCTGACAACTTTAAAAATAAAAGAAAATATCAATACTATAAGTTTCCTATATTTTTGCAATATGCTGTTTATATTTTCAAAAATGCATATCTTAAAATACCTGTATGTAATATCTATGTGTAAACTTTTGAACATCCTAAATTACTTGTTCAAAAAATGTATTTTTAATGAGATTTTATGAGTTTATTTCGTAGTAGAGTGACAAGAATTGCCCAGGTCCTGTCCAGCCATAATTCCTTTTGTTGACTGTTTTTTTTTTTTCCAGTTCTAGGAAGGAATTAAATTTGTAAGAATGAGAACAGTTCCCACAGTAAGAGTGTTGTCACTTACCAGATTTATCCCAAAGATTTTAAAGCATTTTATGTTTAAGATGCTCTTCTTCACATATGAGAAAACTGAAACTGTTGTTTTGAGGTTGATGGGGTCCATTGGGGGTTCTCCTTTAAAGGTGTTGACAGATTACTGGTAATCCTGGGTTATTAAAAGAAAACACTGTGAGAAGCATTCTTTTTGTACATATTTTTTTTTAAGTATGGATAAAAATGAGCATAATTTTATATTATTACTAGTCTTTGGCCACATTACGACGACACCAAGCTGTGTGGTGCCGTGGA
>NW_009746238.1:0-1197 GCF_000703405.1 Apaloderma vittatum | reverse complement strand
GATAACAAGTCCTGAACCTCGCAGCCGCCCGTGGCCGCAGGGTCTCTGTGCAGGAACTGAGCAGTGAGGGTGGGGCATGAGCATCTCCTGCTGTAAGAAAGCAGCTTCGCCTTTGCTGCCGCCCACACTTTTGGTGGTGAGTTGCGTTTTGGTGTAGCACAGGGGCTGTATGAAAAGGGCAGGAGATGTGTGTCTGTAAGACCCTCGACACAGCCTTTTCTGCCTGTGTTTCACTGAAAAGTGTCTGAGCAGCGTAACCTCAGCAGTGGCAGAGGTGGAGGGAAACACACGCTGGTGTGTGCTGCCTTCCGTCTGTGGCAAGTGAATGGAATTGGCTTTTATTCTCCATTCTCCATAAAATGAATAAAGCTTTTCTCCCAAAGGTGGGGTTGGAGGTTTTGTTACGGTGCTGTAGAGCTGCAGGTTGGACTGGATGATCGTAAGGTCCTTTCCAACCTTGATGTTTTTGTGATTCTGTGATTCTGACGTGTCCTGGGAATGGATATTTCCTGTGAGTCCTTTCTAACTGTCAACTGAAGCATCAGAGATTTCCACGTATGAGTAGTGTTCGGGCTGAGCAGCGCTGGATGGTGAGAATTGCTGGAGATAAGCTCGGGAGATGGGGCTGGAGTGCCGGTACCATCGCCTGGAATCCGGCTTTCTGCTGGGATGGGAACAGAGCAAAACACTGAAGTCTCTGTGATCTCTTTTTTTATACGATCACTAGATCCCAGCCGGCAGCTCCGGAATAGCTGTGGGACACTCCTTTTTCTAACGGGGAGAATCTCTTGTCCTGGACGCTTTGTTCATTCCCAAAGCAGGTCAGGAACGCAGTCGCTGAGAGACGCGTGTGCTGCGAGGGAGTCCCGGCGTGCTCTGCTGTTGGGAGTGCTGGGTGCTGCTCCGTGGGTTAACGGCTGCATCCCACTGGGAACAACAGACTCACAGAGACAAGGTATTACACAGTTTGTTTCTTCGTCGTTTGTCATTGTGAAGGGGATGATCGCTTTTGTTTCCTGTGAGGGTGGTGTCAAACCCGCTGTGGGGACTGCGATTGCTTTCAAGCGTTAAGCCGGCCTGTTGGGGTGCCCTCCAGAAGAACCGCCAGCCGGCGTCACGACCCGTCCCAGCAGAGCTCCAGAGCTGGCGGCGCGCACCGGCCTGGCCCGGGCAGGGGGTGACGTGTCCTGTCCCTGT
>NW_009746237.1:0-1110 GCF_000703405.1 Apaloderma vittatum | reverse complement strand
AAAAAAAAATTACATACATCTTTCATGTAACATTTAAAATAAAGCATTTTCATTAATGTGATACATTCCATAAATAATATTTATAGTAAAGGTATCTCAAGATGCTTTAAAACTCATTGTCTTCTTCCAAATCTAGTTCCTTAAGCTCTCCCACTACTGACACCTAGGAACAGTGCCTGTCCTGCGAGGCTAATGATCTCAAGCCCACTACACACGGTCAGTGTTTCTGCCCTCCCACCTCTCCAGGCCACCACATCATCAGGATTTTTCCCCCACAGCTCTCTCTCACCCTGGACCCCAGAGGGGTGGGCAAACAGGCATTTTGGCCTCTTTGTCCAGCCTTAAGCAACCAGGTAGAGGAAAAGATGATCTTGTAAATACAGCACTTGTTGATTTACGTTACGGGCTGTTCATTTTATCCAAAATGTGACCATTTCACATGCAACAAAATGTCCCATAGAACATCCCCATGGAGAGCTCGGCAAGGTGGATTTTAAATAGACCAAACTGGGTGACATCAGAAACAAACCAAACCAAAAGCAGCACAACGAAAGAAAGACTTGCGTTGCATTTCTGTAGTTTATATGTGACATAACGCCACGGCCAGGGACATGTCTGCCTCCACCCTCCAAGAGGTAGATCAAACAATAAAGGCCACGTTCTCAGCGTGTTCCCCATGTCACGGCAGGACTTGCCGATGATCTACTCACCCGTATCAGCCAACTGTCATCCCGGCCTCCCACACAGCGAAATGTCTGAGCACTGCTGAAATCCCATTAAGGTTTTGCATGACAGAGCAGATCGGCCTTGCTGAAGCCAGTCCCAGCCACGTCAGCTCTCCTGGTAGCTCTCAGTGACTATGACATGTCTTGGGGCAGTCTGTAATATTTTATTAAGGTTGAAAAATTACTGACAGTAGGTATAGAAATTGCAAACGCCAGACTCTAAGATCAACACTACAACTGTCAGCTGGAGAAAAATTCATTGATTTAAAATGTACACTGAATTTCCAGTGAATTCTGGAAATTAAATACAGTCAGAACTAAGCAAGGTGTGTACCAGTTTGCTGTGGTCCCATTAGGCCACCCACTCTGCCAAAATATCACTTTT